>NW_024396702.1:974356-1192109 GCF_004115215.2 Ornithorhynchus anatinus | reverse complement strand
GCTAGAAGTCAAAATCTAAAGCAAACTCAGGCAGAAAGCTAGTCCCCTTTTTTTGTTGAGCACTGTGAAGCAAACCTCATTGCAGGCATTTTCCCCTCACTTTATGTCTCTTTGTAAATGAAATTGAACATTTGAAATTTGAATGAATTCCTCCCCATTTTGTACTATACGGGTTTGAACCTTTAGCTAATTTTGAGAGAACTATGCGTTCCATCAACTTTCTTATTTAGCAGGACAGAGGAAAAGGTTCTTGCGGGACTCTAGACTCCTGATGGGCTGCGTAATGCAATACCAGGATCTTTGTAAGCATCTGCTGTTTTCTATATGACTGTTATACATCAGCTGAAGTTTCATGAACCTCCCATACAGTATTAAGATCAAAGGAGTTTCAACCCAAGTGAATGGTCTAGAATGGAGAAAACGCAGATTCAACTCTTACTTTATCAACTGAACAAAAAACCTATAGCAGTGACTAGACTCCTCATCAGTTGTAAAACAAGAATCGGAATAGATATCTTCTATTACAGTATTGCTGTTTCGCATGGAAGTGAATATTTGAAATATCAAGAAAAGTTCATATGGCATTTCATGCAACAAAGGTTACAACCAAGTGCCTTTGACAGGATTGAGGGAAACACACTTCCCATCAACTTTTAATTTAACTTGCCAACCTAGAAGGGTAAAGGCAAAGGTGCATACAGACACTAGATTCTTGATGAGGTGCAAATGCTAATGCCCAGTGAAGGTAAGGTCTTTCTGTTTCTGTATTACTACTTTACATGGAACTGAACAGTTAAAATATCCAGAAGTTCCCGCTTTTCATTTTGTGCAGAAGGTCTTTCCAAGCAAGTATCCTAACACATTCCCTCTTATTTAGCAAGTTAGAAGCAAAATAATTCTGCATGCACACTAAGATTCTTTTTGTGTTGAACACTATACGGGGCGAGGATCAGGGTAGGTATCGATTGTGATTCTTTTGCTGTTTTACATGAAACTGAACTCTTGAACTTTCAAAGAGAGACTTTGATAATATTGAGAAATACAAATATTCATCAACATTCTTATTTAAACTTGCCAGCAAGATTTATCTTAACAATGGCTCATGCAGAACTCTAGACTCCTGATGAGCTGTATACTACAATGTAAGGATCGGGGTCAAGTCTTCTTTTCTGTATTACCACTTTACGTGGACTTGAACATTTGAAATTTCATCATGCTCCCTTGAACATTTCATAACAGAAGGGTTTCAACCCAATGACTGCTACAGAAGGAGGAAAAACATAGTCACTCAACACATTTACTCTTATTTAGTAGGCTAAAACTGCACACAAAGAACTAGTCTCCTTTTGTTTGAGAACTGCAAGGCAAGAATCACATAGCTCAGGGAAAGTGCACGGGTTGGGAGTCAGAGGTCATAGGTTCAAATCCCGGCTCCGCCACTTGTCAGTTCTGTGACTGTCGGCAAGTCACTTTACTTCTCTGCGCCTCAGTTACCTCATCAGTAAAATGGGAATTGAAGCTGTGACCCCATAGGATAACCTGATCACCCTGTATCTACCCCAGCGCTTAGAACAACGCTCTGCAAATAGTAAGCACTTACAAATACCAACAAATACCAACATTATTATTGTAGTTTCTTTGTAACAATATTTTTAGTCTATGTGGAACTGAACATTTGAATTTCAAGAAAAGTTCTTATGGTATTTTGTGCTATACAGGTTTGCACGTAAATGGCTTTGACAGAAAGAGAGTAATTGCACATTCAGTCAACTTTCGTATATTATCTAGCTTATGTAGCTGATAGAGAAAACTGGTCCGTGAAGACCCTAGACTCCTGATGGTCTGCATGCTGCAGCACAAGGATCAGTGTTGACGTTTTCTGTTTCTGTATTACTATTTTAGATGGAACTGAACATTTGAAGTTCATGAAGCTCCTTTTGAACATTTCTTGCCAGAAGAGTTTCAGCCCAATGTCTACAACAGACTGAAACACATATAATAATCTACTTTCTCAATTAACTTTGTATTTTGCCAGGTAGAAAAAAATAGTAAATGCAGAACAATAGACACCTGATGCCAGCAACCGGCAGTATAGGCATCTGCTGGGTCTTTTACATGGACCTGCACTGTTGAAATTGCATGACCTCCCATTTAAGCATTTCGTGACCAGCGGTTTCAACGCGAATGACTCACACATTTGAAGAAAAACACTAGCAAGATAAAAAGAAAATGGCATGCAGAAGACTCAACTCCCGATGGGCTGTACAAAGGTAAGGCAAGGACCGGTGTAAAGTTCTTGCTGTTGCATATGGATCTGAATATTTGAAATTGCAAGAGATGTCTATTGACATTTTGTGCCAGTGGAGTTTAAACGCACCTAAGTGACTTTGATACAATAGAGAGAAACACACATTCATTCAACTCTCTTCCTTGGTTCATGTAAGATCTCGAATGCCACTTAGAGTGCAATAGAAAGCCTTGAGCTGGTATTTTCTTTAAACAGTGATCACATATTCCCTGACCTTGACTTCGTAACAGGAAATTATGAATTGGGTACACATAGAAGACTAGACTCTTGATAAGCCCTGCACTGGATCAGTGTAAGCCAACGATATATATATATCTATTATATAACATTGCTACTATGTTATATGAAACTGTACATTTGAAATTTCACTAAAGTCCCTTTGGCATTTGATTTCGAAAGAATGAAGACGAACCACTTAATCTCAACCTTTTTAAGTAAGAAATTATTTGAAAAGAAAAAAGAATGGTACATGCAGAAGACAAGACTCCTGATGGGCTGTACTCTGCAGGACACAGATCAAGGTGGATACCTTCGGTTTCTGAATTGTTGTTGTACGTGGAACAGAACACCTGAAATTTCAATAAGACATCAACATGAAATTTTGTGCCTCAAGGTATCACCACAAAGGACTTTTATGGAATGGAGAGAAACACAGTTATACTCAGTGTCCTTTGTTTAGGCTGACAGACAATAAAATTACTTACACAGAAGACCTAACTCTTGATGAGCCATACAATGCAGAGCAAAAATCAAGTGCAGATACCTTCTGTTGCTGTCTTGCCACTGTACCTGGACATTTGAAATTTCAAGAAGACCTCATTTGGCATTTCGTGTCAGGTAGGTTTCAATGTGCTTGCCTTGTTAGACAGTGGTGACTGATCTTTAACTTATATATCCCCACAGAATGATTGGGAGACACTTCCCAGGGATTATATATTTTAAGGATAATGGCTTAAACTGTTCAGCACACTACCTATGTGCGCTCTTTGAAAATCTTGAACTTGAGTATCAAACATTCCTACGGCATTGAGTATGCTGTCTTGTGAAGAGAGTCAACTTTGACAGAATAGACAGAATCACACATTCACTTTACTTGTCCTCTTAACAAGACAGAAGAAAGATAGACTTGCAGAGGACTACAGACCGTTGATGGGATATACCTTACAGGGCAAGGATCAGTGCAGACATCTCTTGTTACTCTGTAGTACATGGAAAGGAAGACTTGCACTTTCCAGAGCCCATATTGCATTTGGTACTAGAGGAAGTTTCAACGCCAGGACTATGGCAGAGTGGAGAAAAACACATTCAATCAATTTTCCTTTTTTGCAGGAAAAAAGGCATACTAAAGATTAGACTGAGTAGAATGTATATTGGAAGACGAAGATCTTATAAATGGCGTTTGCTAGAATACAAAGCCCAGAACATTTGTAATTTCAAAAGAGCCCATTTAGCATTCCGTTTGAGAAAGGTTGCACACTTGACATGCTCTAGCACCGTAAGATAAAAATTAGGGTAAGGGATGAGGCAACGGATAGGATTAAAAGTAAAGTCTAGGGTTATTGTTAAGGTTCTGGCTAAAATTAAGTTTAGGTTTAAGATTAGTGTTAAGCTTGTGTTTCCAGCTACTTCTATGGTTAGGGGTACAGTCAGAGATTGGGTTGGGGTTAGGGCTAGAGCTGGGTTTGTGTGTAGTGTCAAAGTTAGGGTTACTGATAGATCTTAGAGCTAAAGCTAGTTCATGGCTATGGTTAGGTTTAACATTTGGGCTACGTTAGAGTAGGGATGGTGAAGTTGGGGTTACATTTAGGCTTCGATTTATGGCTATAAATTTAAGGATATAGTGTTGGGCTTAAGGTTAGGTTAATGGCTAGGGTACGGGTTTAGGGTTAGACTTCGGTTTGGGGTTGTGTTCCGGGTTATGCTGAAGTTTAACGTTTGGGTTATTGTTAGGACTAAGGCTAAAATTAGTCCTATAAGATTAGGGTTAGGATTCCAGCTAGGGTTCTAGCTAGGCCAAGGCCAAGACTTAACAGTTGAAGATGGCTGTAAGGGCGGGGGTAAGGTGCCTTCAAATGAGGTTGAAGACACAGGGGGAGTGGGTGGATTTTGAGAGCAGGCTGGAGATCTGGTTATGTGTAGGTATAGGGCCAGGTTTAGGGTTAAAGTTAGAGTTAGGGTTAGGGTGAGGTTAGACTGTGGTTAAGTTTGGGGTTAAGGTTAGAATTACAATAGGTGTTAGGTCTAAGACTAGGTTTGGATTTAGAGTTAGATTTAGAGCTACGGTTGGGATTCAGGATAAGATTAGGGTTCAGGTTAGGGCTAGGGCTCCTGCGAGAGATAAGGAAAGGATAAGGAAAGGATAACTTGAGTTAAGGGCAAAGATTAGGACTAGGCATAGTGTTAACGTATAGGTTCGTTTAAAGATTACAGCTAGGAGAAAGGGTTCTGCCTATTACCGATTTCGCTTGTTATTGTTTATTATTGTCAGTGCTGCCACCCACCTCTCTGGCCTCACCAGCCGCCTGACTTTGAGTTTGATCAGATCGACCCTTAATCAAGCCTACCCCTGACCCTGGTCATCGCTCGCTTATTAACACTACTGTATTGTATCATACTGTATCATGTTGTTATATTACCGATTTCGTTTGTTACTGTTCATTGTTGCCAGTGCTGCCACCCACCTCTCTGGCCACACCATGTCCCTCTCCACCTCCTCCCTCCCGCCCCTTCCTATCCTCCCCTTCCCCTTCCCCTCTCTCGCTCAGCTCTTTCCCGCTCTCTCCTCTGCCTCCTCCCCCTCCCCTCTCCCGTCCTAGAACCCCGCTTTACCAGCGCTACCACTCTTCCCCCTCCCCCTACTCTCCCCCCCCACCAAACCCCGTCCTCACCCTCTCCCCCTTCTCTCTTCCCCACCCACGCCCCATCCCAGTCCTCTTGTTCCACCGCTACCCCTCATCCCCCTCTCCCCGTACAGGGCTCCGTCACCTCCTTCCCATCCAAACCTTCCCCTCCCCCCACTCTCCCCCTGCACTTGCACCCACAGCTACTTTCAAATGTGGCGTCTGGAACCCCCGTTCCATTACAGGTAAACTACCTTTCCTCCATGACCTTTTCCTCTCCCACTCTCCTCCTCTTTGCCCTTTCAGAAACGTGGCTCATTCCCGAAGACACGGTCTCCGCCACTGCTCTCTCCAGCCGAGGGCTCTCCTTCTCCCACTCCCCCAGACTCACCGGTAAGGAAGGAGGCGTCGGCTTCCTCATCTCACCCCGTTGCCGCTTCCGCACTATCCCTCCCCCCCCCCTTCCCCTCCTTCGAAGCCCATATCATTCGCCTCTACAACCCTCTCCAGATACTTGTCGCTTTCATCATACCTCCAACTTCTTCAACCACATAGACCCGTTTCTCACCTTCCTTCTCTCCTTCCCTCTGCCCACTCTGATCCGCGGAGACTTCAACATCCATATGGATGTACCCGATGATTCCTCTGCCGCCCCCCGCTATCCCTCCTCGACTCTGCCGACCTCCTGCTCCACCATACCGTGCCCACTCACCAACTCGGTCACACCCTCGATCTCATCTCCTACCGCTGCACTATCTCCTCCCTCACCAACTCTGAAATCCCTCTCTCAGACCATAACCTTCTCACTTGACTCCTCTCTCACACTCTCTCCCATGCAAATCTTTGCTACTGCTCCACAGAGACCTCCGCTATCTTGATCCCATCCGTCTTTCCAAAAGCATCTCTCCTTACCTCGCCACCCTGTCCTCACTTCCCACTCTCGATGATCAGGTCTCCACTCTCAACTCCACCCTCTCTACTCATCTCAACTCTCTCGCCCCCTTTCCCTACACCGATCTCCCTCCACTAACCCACAGCCATGGATCACCTCCTCTGTCCGCCTCTTACGCTCCTATGCTCGAGTTGCTGAGCGCTGCTGGCGAAAGTCCAAGCACCAAGCCGACCTCACACACTTCAAATTTATCCTTTCCTGCCTTAACTCTGCCCTCTCCTCCGCCAGGCAAAACCTCTTCTCTTCCCTCATCGACACCCATGCCCGTCACCCCCGCCAATTGTTCTAGACCTTTAACTCTCTCCTTAAGGCCCCTGTTCCACTGCCTCCCCCATCTCTCACCCCCAATGATCTGGCCACCTACTTGATCACAAAAATCAACACAATCAGGTCTGAGCTCCCCAAAGTCACCTCTCCGCCTCTCCCCTCCCTCCCACCAACCCTCTCCTCTACTTTTCCATCCTTCCCTCTAGTATCCTCAGAGGAGATCTCCTCCCTCCTCCAAAGTGCCACCCCTCCACCTGCGCCTCGGACCCCATTCCCTCCCAACCTATTAAAAACATCGCCCCTGCTCTCCTCCCTTCCTTAACTTCCATTTTTAACCACTCAATCTCCAATGGCTCCTTCCCCTCTGCCTTCAAACATTCCCACGTCTCCCCATCCTAAAAAAACCCTCTCTCGACCCCACTTCCCCTTCCATTTATTGCCCTATCTCCCTACTACCTTTCCTTTCCAAAATCCTAGAACGAGTCATCTACAATCTCTGCTTACAATTCCTCAACTCTCATTCTCTCCTAGACCCCCTCCAATCTGGCTTCCGTCCACTCCACTCTACCGAGACTGCTCTCTCTAAGGTCACCCATGACCTCCTTCTTGCCAAATCCAATGGCTCCTACTCCATTCTAATCCTCCATGACCTCTCTACTGCCTTTGACACTGTCGACCATCCCCTCCTCCCCCACACCTTATCTCACCTCGGCTTCACGGACTCCATCCTCTCCTGGTTCTCTTCTGGCTGGTCATTCTCGGTCTCCTTCGCAGGCGCCTCCTCCCCTCCTTTAACTTTAACACATCCTTTAACTGTTGGAGTTCCTCAAAGGTCAGTTCTTGGCCCTCTTCTGTTCTCCATTTACACTCACTCCCTCGGTGAACTCATTCGCTCTCACGGCTTTGACTACCGTCTCTACGCAGATGACACACAGATCTACATCTCTGCCCCTGTCCTCTCCCCGTCCTTCAAGCTCGCATCTCCTCCTGCCTCCAGGACGTCTCCACCTGGATGTCGGCCCACCACCTAAAACTCAACATGTGCAAGACTGAGTTCCTCATCTTTCCTCCCAAGCCCGGTCCTCTTCCAGACTTCCCTATCACCGTGGATGGCATGACCATCCTTCCCATCTCTCGGGCCTGCAATCTCGGTGTCATCCTTGACTCGTTTCTCTTGTTCACCCCACACATTATATCCATTACCAAGACCTGCCGGTTTCACCTTTACAATATCGCCAAGGTCCGCCCTTTCCTCTCCGCCCAAACGGCTACCTTACTGCTACAGGCTCTCATAATATCCTGGCTGGATTATTGTTTCAGCCTTCTCTCTGATCTCCCATCCTCCTCTCTCGCCCCGCTCCAGTCTATTCTTCACTCCGCTGCCCAGCTCATCTTCCTGCAGAAACGATGTGGGCATGTCTCTCCCTTCTTAAACACCTCCAGTGGTTGCCTATCAACCTCCGCTCCAAACATAAACTCCTAGGTCTAGGCTTCGAGGCTCTCCATCACCTTGCCCCTTCCTACTTCTCCTCCCTTCTCTCTTTCTACTGCCCACCCCGCACGCTCCGCTCCTCTGCCGCCCACCTCCTCACCGTCCCTCGGTCTCGCCTATCCCGCCATCGACCCCTGGGCCACGTCCTCCGGCGGTCCTGGAATGCCCTCCCTCCTCATCTCAGACAATCTAATCCTCTTCCCCTCTTCAAATCCCTACTTAAAACTCACCTCCTCCAAGAGGCCTTCCCAGAGTGAGCTCCCCCCTTTTTCCCTCTGCTCCCTCTATTCCCCCCTTCACATCTCCGCAGTTAAACCCTCTTCTCCCCCCTTTCCCTCTCTTCCTCCCCTCTCCCATCCCACCCCCTCAGCACTGTACTCGTCCGCTCGACTGTATATATCTTTATCACCTTATTTATTTTGTTTAATGAGATGTAAATCACCCTGATTCTATTTAGCTGTCATTGTTTTTATGAAGTGCTCTTCCCCTTGGACTCTATTTATTGCCATTGTTCTTGTCTGTCCGTCTCCACCGATTAGACTGTAAACCCGTCAAACGGCAGGCACTGTCTCTATCTGTTGCCGACTTGTTCATCCCAAGCGCTTAGTACAGTGCTCTGCACATAGTTAGCGCTCAATAAATACTATTGAATGAATGAACGTGAGGAGGGAGGGCATTCGAGGTCAGTGGTAAGACGTTGGCCAGGAGTCGATGGCGATACAGGTGCGAATGAGGGACTGTGAGGAGTTTAGAGGCAGAGGAACAGAGTGTACGGGGTGGGCTGTAGAAGGAGAGAAGGGAGGTGAAGTAGCAGGGTGCTAGGTGATGGAGAGCTTTGTAGCCAAGAGTGAGGAGTTTTTTTTTTTTATGCGAAGGTTGATAGGCAACCACTGGAAGTTTTTGAGGAGAGGAGTGACATGCCCAGAGCGTTTTCTGCAGAAAGATGATCGGGGCAGTGGAATGAAGAATACACTAGAGCCGGGAGAGACAGGAAGATGGGCGATCAGAGAGGAAGCTGACACAATAATCCAGTTGACATATTATGAGAGCTTGTACCAGCACGATAGCAGTTTGGATGGAGAGGAAAGGGCAAAGTGGCGATATTGTGAAGGTGAGACAAGGCAGGTTTGGTGACGGATTGGATGTGTGGGGTTAATGAGACAGCAGAGTCAAGGATGACACCAAGGTTGTGGACCTGTGAGATGGGATGGAAGGTAGTGCCGTCCACAGTGACAGGGAAGTCAGGGAGAGGGCAGGGTTTGGGAGGGAAGATAAGGAGCTCAGTCTTGGACATATTGAGCTTTAGGTGGCGGGCAGACATCCAGCTGGAGGTGTCCTGAAGGCAGGAGGAGAGACGAGCCTGGAGGGAGGGGGAGAGCACAGGGGAGGAGATGTAGATATGGGTGTCATCTGCGTAGAGATGATAGTTCAAGCCATAGGAGCGAATGAGTTCACCAAGGGGGTGAGTAGAGATGGAGAACAGAAAGGGGCCAAGAACTGACCCTTGAGAAACCCCTACAGTTAGTTGATGGGAGGGGGAGGAGGAGTCCGCGAAGGAGACCGAGAATGAATGGCCGGAGAGTTAAGAGAAGAACCAGAAGAGGTCAGAGTCCGTGAAACCAAGGTTAGATAAAGGGTGGAGGAGAAGGGAATGGTCGACAGTATCAAAGGCAGCTAAGAGGTCGAAGAGGATTAAGATAGGGTAGGAGCCATTGGATTTGGAGAGAAGAAGGTCATTGGTGACCTTTGAGAGGGCGGTTTCGGTGGAATGGAGGGGACAGAAGCCAGATTGGAGGGAATCCAGGGGAGAGTTGGAGTTGCCTTATTCAAGGCAGCGAGTGCAAAAGACACATCCTAAGAGTTTGGAAAGAAAGGACAGGAGGGAGATAGGACGATAACTGGAAGGGGAAGTCGGGTCAAGGGAGGGTTTTCTTAGGATGGGGGAGACATGGGCATGTTTGAAGGCAGAGGGGAAAAAGCCGTTGGAGAGTGAGTGGTTAAATATATAAGTTAAGGAGGGGAGGAGGGAAGGGGCGATAGTTTTTATTACGATGAGCAGGAAAGGGGTCCGAAACACAGGTGGAAGGGGTGCGACGAGGGAGGAGATCTCCTCTGAGGTTATTGCTGGAAGGATAGGAAAGTATAGGAAATGGTTGAGAGTGGAGGAATGGAAAAGTGGGAGGGGGGCCTTTGGGAAGCTCAGACCTGATGGAGTTAATTTCCGTAATGAAGTAGGTGTCCAGATCGTTGGGGGTGAGAGATGGAGGAGGGAGAGGAACAGGGGGCCTGAATAGAGAGTTCAAAGTCCGAAACAATTGGGGGGGGTGATGGGCATGGGCGTCAATGAGGGAAGAAAAATAGTTTTGCCTGGCAGAGGAGAGGGCAGAGGTAAGGTAGGAAAGGATAAATTTAAAGTGAGTAAGGTTGGCTTAGTGCTTAGACTTTCCACAGCAGCGTTCAGCAGCTCGAGCATAAGAGCGAAGGAAGCCGACAGAGGTAGTGATCCAGGCCTGCGGGTTTGTGGAGCGAGAGCGACGGGGGGAAAGGGGAGGGAATGAATTGAGTAGAGAGGGTGGAGTTGAGAGCAATAATCTGATCATCGAGAGTGGGTAGAGAGGATAGGGAGGCAAGGAGGGGTGTGATGCTTTAGGAGAGATAGAGGGGTCGAGAGAGAAGAGGTTTCTGTGGGAGAGTAATACAAATTTTGATGGGGAGGGAGTGTGAGAGAAGGGGCAGGTGAGAAGGTTATGGTCAGAGAAAGAGATTTCAGAGTTGTTGAGGGTGGAGATTGTGCAGCGGTAAGAGATGATAAGATCGAGGGTTTTGACCAAGTTGGTGAGTGGGTGAGGTGTGGTGGAGCAGGTGGTTGGCAGAGTCAAGGAGTGATAGACGGTGGGTGGCAGAGGAGTCACCGGGTACATCCATGTGGATATTGAAGTCTCTGAGGATCAGAGTGGGCAAGGAAAAGGAGAGAAGGGAGATGAGAAAGGGGTCAAGGTTCTTAAAGAAGTTGGAGGTGGGACCAGGGGAGGGTAAATGACAGCTAAAAGAATCTGGAGGGGGTGGTAGAGGTGAATAATATGGGCTTCAAAAGAGGGGAAGGAGAGGGAAGGGGTAGGGACGTTAGTGCGAAAGCTGCATTGGGGGCGAGAAGGAAGCCGACGCCTCCTCCTTTCTCGGTGAGTCTGGCGGAGTGGGAGAAGGAGAGGCAACCACTGGAGAGAGCAGCAGAAGAGATCGTGTCCTCTGGGGTGAGCCAGGTCTCCATAAGGGCGAGGAGGAGGAACAGGTCAAGAATGAAAGAGAGTTTACCTATAATGGAGCGGGGGCTCCATAGGCCAGACTTGGCAGCAGCCGTTGGAGGGAGGGGAGAGGGGGAGAAGGGTGCGGCGGGTCGGGAAGGTTTGAATGGGAATGAGATGGCGGGAACCTGGGTGGGGGAGGGAGATGAGAGGTGGCGATGAGCTAGGAGAACAGGGATGGGACGTTGTGGGGGGAAGAGGGAAGGTTTGGACGGGAGGGGGATGAGGGTTGGAGCTGGTAAAGTGGGATTCTAGGGAGAGGGTGAGGGGAAGGGAGGGGGCGGAGTAAAGTGAGGGAAAGAGCTGGGTGGGAGAAGGGGAAGGTGAGGAGGATTGGGAAGGGTAGATGGGAGCAGGGAGGGTTGGCAAGTCAGGGTGAGGTCAGTGAGTTAAATGACAGTACTGAGATCAGTTAACAATAAACATGCGATAGCAATAATACAATATGATATAATATAATATTAATAAGCGGGTGATTCCTACAGTCGAATGTTGACTATAAAATCAAAAGGCTAATGGCAAGGGGAGTCCAGAGGCTTTTGGCCCAATTGCCTCTAAGGCGGTGGAGGAAGTCCTGTGGATGGCCGATTTGAAGAAGGGTGTAGCTGTTGTGGGGGACATGGGAGAGGAAAGGGCTGGGGAGAGGAGTAGATAACCAAAAACATGAGTGGGCTGAGTAGGTGCGAATGCAGGTAGTAGCTAAAAGTACCACAGTGAGAACAAGGGCACTGTTATCCGGGGATGGGGGTGGGGGGAATCAGTCACCTCTAGTCAGAGCACAGGGAGGGGGGGCAGTTGGGGATACAATATCCCAAGGGCCGGGGGGGGCGGGCGGGGAGAGCTGGGAAACACTGTGAGGTCACGCCGGGCAGGGAATGTGTCTGTTTATTGTTACAGTGTACCTTCCCAAGCTCTGAGGACAGTGCTTTGCATACAGTAAGCACTCAATAAATACGATTGAATGAATGAATGAATGAATGAATAAATAAATGAATGATTTTTCTGGGCCGCAGTTACCTCATAATCTAGCCTAAGGACCAACCCAAGCAATCAGACCCTGTCGCGAGGGAAGGGAGGGTGGATTGGCAGCTCGGGATCCAAAGATATCTGAGAGTCGTGGTCTGATGCTCGCTGTTGATGGTGTTCGCCCCCACCTACTGAATTACCAGTCCCTTGTGCTCCGCAGTGGAGCTCAAGGTCATTGGCCAAAGCGAGAAAGGTGCATTGGCCAAAGCGAGTTCAGGCCGTTTTACAATTCATAATTAGAGCAATGATGGTGCTTCTTCAGTATTTGTTATCACTCCTCATGAGGTGTAGCATGGAGAACACAGAGACTCGAAACTCGCTCTTAATTGGGCACCTTGAATCACACTCCCTCGCCGGAGGGTTTCCAGTTTTGGCTTCCTACCCTTTGCCTTCTAAGGCTAGTCTGAAACCCTACCCCTTCCAGTTTTGGCCTATCAGACTTTGCCTTCCAGGTCTGGTCCCGAACCCTTCTCATTCCAGTTTTGGCCCGCCTGCTTTTGCCTTCCAAGCCTGGCCCTGAACCCTTCTAGTTCCAGTTTTGGCCCCCAGCCTTTGCTTTCTAGTCCTGGATCCAAACTCATTTCTTTCCAATTTTGGATCCCCAGTCTTTGCCTTCCAGGCCTGGCCTCGAACCCTTCTCGTTCCATAATTGGCTCCTCAGCCCTTCCCTTCCATGCCTGTCCCTAAACCCTTCATTCTTCAGTTTTGGTCCCCCAGGCTTTGCCTTCTAAGCCTAGCCTGGAACCCTTCTCTTTCCAGTTTTGGCTACCCAGCCATTGCCTTCCAGGCCCAGCACCCCAGCCTTTGCTTTCCAGGTCTGGCCACAAACCCTTCTCATTCCAGTTTTGCCCCCTCCAGCCTTTGCCTTCCAGGTCAGGTCTCAAACCCTTCTCTGACCAGTAATGGCTCCCCAGTTTTTGCCTTCCAGGCCTGGCCCCCTAGCCTTTCCCTTCCATGCCTGGCCTCGAACTTTTCTCGTTCCAGTTTTGGACCCCATCCTTAGAAATACAGGGCCCGAATCCCTGTATTTCCAGTTTTGGCCCCCTAGCATTTGCCTTCCTGGCCTGGACCCAAGCCCTTCTCTTTCCAGTTTTGGCCACCCAGCCTTTGCCTTCCAGGCCTGGCCCACCAGTCTTTGCCTTCAAGCACTGGGCCCCCCAGCCTTTGCCTTTCTGGCCTGGCTTTCAACTCTTTTATTTCCAGCTTTGGCCCTCTAGCCTTTGCCTACCAAGGCCTGACCCTGGAACTCTTCTTGTTCCAGTTTTGGCTACCCAGCCTCTGTATTCCAGGCCTGGGGTCTCAGCCTTCGCCTTCCGGGGCGGCCTCAAATCCTTCTTGTTCCAGTTTTGGACCCAAACCTTTGCTTTCCGCGTCGGGCCTCGAACCCTTCTCGTTCCAGCTTTGGACCCCAGCCTTTGCCTTCCAGGCCTCGCACCGAACCTGTCTTGTTCCAGTTTTGGCCTCCCAGCCTTTGCCTTCCAGGCCTGGGCTCCAGCCTTTGCTTTCCTGGGCTGGTCCCGATCCCTTCTTGTGCAAGTTTTGGCCCCCAAACATTGCCTTAGAGGCCTGGTCCCCCAGCCTGTGCATTCCAGGGCTGTCCCCTAAAACCTCTCATTCCAGTTTTGCCCCCCCCCCAAGCCTTTGCCTTCCAGGCCTAGCCACGAACCCTTTTCATTCCAGCTTTGGCCCTCCAGCCTTTGCATTCAAAGCCTGGTCCCGAAGCCTTCTTATTCCAGTTTTGGTACTTCAGCCTTTGCTTTCCAGACTTGGCCTGGAACACTTCTCATTCTAGTTTCTTCCCCCCAGCCTTTGTCTTCCATGCCTGCCCCCCCAGCCTTTGCCTTCCAGGTTTGGACTCGAATCCTTCTCTTTCCAGTTTTGGCACCAAGCCTTTGTCTTCCAGGCTTGGCCCCAATCCCTTCCAGTTCCAGTTTTGGCCCCCCAGATTCTGCCTTCCAGGCCTGGTCCAGAATTGTTATCACCACTTTGTTCTATCTTTTTGCGCTTAAAATTAATAGAACTGCAGTTACACTTTCTTTCCACGAGAGGGTACTGTGCAGACAGGCATCTCATCCTTTGCATCAGTGTGAGAACTTGAAATGGGACAACCCATCTCGTTCCAGTTTGGGCCCCTAACCTTTGCATTCCAGGCCCTGTCCCGGACCCTTCTTGTTCCAATTTTGGTCCCCCAGCTTTTGCATTCAAGGCCGGGCCCTGAACCCTTCTCTTTCCAGTTTTGGCCCCCCACCTTTGCCTTTGAGGCCTGGCCCTCTAGCCTTTGCCTTACAGCCCTGGCCCTAAACCTTTCTCGTTCCAGTTTTGGTTCTGAGCCTTTGCCTCGAACCAAAGGCCACGAACCCTTCTCATTCCAGTTTTGGCCCCCCAGCCTTTGCCTTCCAGGTCTGGCCCAGAGCATTCTCGTTCCTGTTTTTGCCCCCCCGGCCTTTGCATTCCACTCCTGCCCCTGAAGCCTTCTCATTTCAGTTTTGGTCAACCACCCTTTGCTTTCCAGGCATGACCCCCCAGCCATAGTGGCCCAGGCCTGGCCCTGAACCCTTCTCGTTCCAGTTTGGGCCCCCAGCTTTTACCTTACAGACCTGGCCCCGAAACCTTCTTGTTCCTGTTTTGGCCCCCCAGCTTTTGCATTCCATGCCTGGCCGCGAAGTCTTCTCGTTCCAGTTTTGGTCAACCAGCCTTTGCTTTCCAGGCTTGGCCCCCCAGCCATAGTGGTCCAGGCCTGACCCGAACCCTTCTCATTCCAGATTTGGCCACCCAGCCCTTGCCTTTCAGGCCTGGCGCCCCAGCCTTTGCCCTCAGGGCCTGGCCCCGAACCCTTCTTGTTAAAGTTTTGGCCCCCAGCCTCTGCCAACCAGGCCAGGTCCCAAACTCTTGTCTTTCAAGTTTTAGCGCCCTAGCTCTTGCCTTTTAAGCCTAGCCCGGAACCCTACTCTTTCCAGTTTTGGCCTATCAGCTTTTGCCTTCCAGGCCTGGTCCAGAATTGTTATCATCACTTTGTTCTCATTTTGTGCATAAAATGAATAGAACTGCAGTTACACTTTCTGTCCACTAGAGGGTACTGTGCAGACAGGCATCTCATCCTTCATTGCCTCAGTATGGGCACTTGAAATAGGACAACCCTTCGTGTTCCAGTTTGGGACCCCAGCCTTTACCTTCCAGGCCCTGCCCCGGACCCTTCTTGTTCCAGGTTTGGTCCCCCATCCTTTGTCTTCCGGCCTGGCCTCGAATCTTCTCATTCCAATTTGGCCCACCAGCCTTTGCATTCCATGCCTGGCCCCGTACCCTTCTCGTTCCAGTTTTGACCCCCCAACCTTTGCTTTCCAGGCCTGGCCCCAAACCCTTCTCATTCCAGTCTTTGCTCTCCAGGCTTTGCCTTCCAGACCTGGGCGAGAACCCTAATCTTTCCAGTTTTGGCACCCCAGCCTTTGCCTTCCATGCCTGGCACCGAGCACTTCTAGTTCCACTTTTCCCCCCCGGCCTTTGCCTTCCTGACCCGGCCCCAAACCATTCTCTTTCAGTTTGGGTCCCCCATCCTTTGCCTTCCAAGCCTGGATCCCGAACCCTACTCTTTACTGTTTTAGCCCTCCAGCCTTTGCCTACCATGCCTGATCATGAACGCTTCTTGTTCCAGTTTTGGCCCCTCAGCCTTTGCATTCCACGCCTGTCTGCAAACTCTTCTAATTCCATTTTTGGCCCCCCAGCCTTTGCCTTCCAGCCCTGACCCCCCAACCTTTGCCTTCCAGGTCTGTCCTGGAACCATTCTTGTTCCAGGTTTGGACTCCATCCTTTACCTTCCTGGCCTGGACCCGACCTCTTCTAGTTCCAGTTTTCGCGCCCCACCTAGCCTATGCCTTACAGGCCTGGACCCAAACCCTTCTATTTCCAGTTTAGGCCTCCCAGCCTTTGCCTACCAGGCCTGACCCTGAATCCTTCTTGTTCCACCCCCTCCCAACCTTTAACTTCCAGGCCTGGCCCTTAACCCTTCTCTTTCCAGTTTTGTCCCCCATCCTTTGTTTTACAGGCCTTGCCCTGAACCCTTCTCGTTCCAGTATTGGCCCTCCAGCCTCTGCCTTCCAGGACTAGCCCTGAACACTTCTCTGTCCATTTTTGATCCCCCATCCTTTTTCCTTTCACTCCTGGCCCTGAACCCTTCTTGTTCCAGTTTTGGCCCCCCGGCCTTTGCCTTCCAGGGGTGGCCCCCCAATCTTTGCTTTACCGGCCTGGCCCCGAACCCTTCTCGTCTGTTTTGCGGCCCCCCCGACCTTTGCAATCCAGTCCTGGCCCCAGCCTTTCCCTTCAGGGCCTGGCACCGAACTCTTCTCTTTTCAGTTTTGGACCCCTGGCCTTTGACTTCTAGGCCTGGCACCAAACCCTTCTCATTCCAGTTTTGCCTCCCAGGCCTTTGCCATCTAGGCCAGGCCCCGAGCCCTTCTCATTCCAGTTTTGGCCCCCCAGCCTTTGCCTTCCAGACCTGGCCCTGAACACTTCTTGTTCCATTTTTGGCCCCCCAGCCTTTGCATTCCAAGCAAGAACATGAGCTCTTCTCGTTGCAGATTTGGGCCCCCAACATTTGCCTGGCAGGCCTGGTCCCGAACCCTTCTCATAAAAAAATTTGTGCCCCCAGTCTTTGCCTTCCAGGCCTGGCCCAGAACCCTTCTCATATAAGTTTGGGCACCTCAGCCTTTGCCCACATACCTGGCCCTGAACATTTCTCATTCCAGTTTTGCCCCCCCCAACATTTGCCATCCAGTCCTGGCCCCAGCCTTTCCCTTCAGGGCCTGCCACCGAACCCTTCTCTTTCCAGTTTTGGGCCCCCGGCCTTTGACTTCCAGGCCTGGCACCAAACCCTTCTCTTTCCAGTTTTGTCCGCCCCCTGCCCCCATCCTTTGCCTTCCAGGTGTGGCCTCCAAGCCTTTTGCCTTCCAGCCGTGGCCCAGAACCCTTCTCATTCTAGTTTTGCCCTCACAAACTTTAACTCCAGGGCCTGGCCCTGAACCCTTCTCTTTCCAGTTTTGCCTCACAGCCTTTGCCTTCCAGGCCTCGCCCCGAACCCTCCTCTTTCCATTTTTTGGCCCCCAGCCTTTGCTTTCCAGGCCAGACCCCAAGCCCTTCCAGTTCCAGTTTTGGACCCCCAGTCTTTGCCTTCCAGGCCTGGACCAGAACCCTTCTTGTTCAAGTTTTGGCCCCCCCCAGCCTTTGCCTTTCAGATCTGACCCCGAATCCTTCTCATTCCAGATTTGGCCCCCCAGTGTTTGCTTTCCAAAGCCAGCCCCCAAGCCTTTCCCTTCCATGCCAGGCCCGAATTCTTCTCATTTCAGTTTTGGCCCCCAAGCCTTTGTCATGCAGGCTAGGCACCGAACCCTTCTCATTCTAGTTTTGCGTCCCCCACCCCCTCTAAGCCTTTACCTTCCTGGCCTGGCCCTCCAGCTTTTACTTTCCAGCCCATGCCCCCCAGCCATTGCCTTTCCACGCTTGGCCCAAAACACTTCTCGTTCCAGTTATGCCCCCCTCCCCTCCCAGGTCTAGGCATCCAGGCCTAGCCCCGAACAACTTCTCGTTCCGGTTTTGGCTGCCCAGCCTTTGTTTCAGGCTTGGCCCCTAACCCTTTTCGTTCCAGTTTTGCCCTCCAGCCTTTGCCTTCCAGGACTGACCCCGAACCCTTCTCCTTCCACTTTTGACCGCCAACATTTGCCTTCCACTCCTGGCTTCCTGATCCAACTTTGGAACCCCTGCCCTATGCTTTTCAGTAGTGGTCCCCTGACATTGCTTTGCAGTTCTGGCCCCAAACCATTCTCTTTCTAGTTTTGCCACCCGCCCCCCCGTGCCAGCCTATAAATTCCTGGCCTGGCCCGAACCTTTCTCTTTCCACTTCCCCCCCGGCCCCCAGCCTTTGATTTCCTGGCCTGGAGCCGAACGCTTCTCGTTCCACTTTAGGCCCCCAGCCTTTGCCTTCCAGGCAAGACTTCGAGCTCTTCTCGTTGCAGATTTGGTCCCCCAACCTTTGTCTTCCAGGCCTGGCCACAAATCCTTCTCTTTCCAGTTTTGGCCCCAAAGCTTTTGCCTTCCAAACCTGGCCCCGAAACCTTCTCGTTCCAGTTTTGTGCTCCCAGGATTTGACTTTCAGGCCTGTCCCTGAACCCATCGCTTTCCAGTTTTGGCTCATCAGTCACTGCCTTTCAAGCCTGGCCCCCAGACTTTGCCTTCCAGGCCTGACCCCAAACACTTCTCATTCCAGTTAGCCTCCCACTCTTTGTCTTCCAGGCTTGGCCCTGAATGCTTCTTGTTCCAGTTTTGGCCACCCATCCTTTGTCTTACAGGCCTGGGCCGGAACTCTTCTGGTTCCAGTTTTGGCCCCCCAGTCTTTGCCTTCCAGGCCTGGCCCCCCATCCTTCGCTATCTGGGCCTGGGTCCCCAGCCTTTGCCATTCAGGCCTGGCCCCCCAGCTTTTGCCCTCCGTGCCTGGACTCGAATACTTCTCGTTCCAGTTTTGGCCCCCCAGCCTTTGCATTCTAGGCCTGGGCTCGAGCCCTTCTCCTTCATCCAGACCTGGCCCGGAACACTTCTCGGCCCAGTTTTGGCCCCCCCATCCTTTGCCTTCCAGGCCTGGGCCCCAGGCTTATCCTTCCAGGCTAAGACCCAAACGCTTCTCTTCCCTGTTTTGGCCCCCCAATCTTTGCCTTCCAGGCCTGGCCCCCCAGCCTTTGCTATCCAGGCCTAGACTCTCAGCCTTTGCCTTTCAGACTTGGCCATAAACCCTCCACGTTCCAGTTTTGGACCCCTCGCTTTGCCTTCCGGGCCTGGCCCTGAACTCTTCTTGTTCTAGTTTTGGCCCTTCAGCCAATGCCTTCCAGGCCTGGCCCCCCAGACCTTGCCTTCCAGGCCTGGCCCCCCAGACTTTGTCTTCCACACCGGGCGTTGAAAACGTCTCGTTCCAGTTTTGTCTCCCCAGCCTTTGTCTGCTAGGCCTGGCCTCGAACCTTTCGAGTTCCAGTTTTGGACCCCATTCTTTGCCATCCAGGCCTGGCCTCGAACCCTTCGAGTTCCAGCTTTGGACCCCATTCTTTGCCATCCAGGCCTGGGACCGAAACCTTCGATTTCCAATTTTGACCCCTCATCCTTTGCCTTCCAGGCCTGAACCCAAACCCTTCTCTTTCAGGTTTTAGGCCTCCAGTTTTTGCATGCCAGGCCTAGCCTCGAACCCAACTCTTTCCAGTTTTGGCCTCCCAGCCTCTGCCTTCCAAGTCTGGCCCAGAACCTTTCCCATTCCAGTTTTGGCCCCTCAGCATTTGCCTTCCATGCCTGGAACCTGAACCCTTCTTGTTCCAGTTTTGGCCCCTAGCCTTTGCATTCCACGCCTGGCTCTGACACCTTCTTGTTACAGTTTTGGTCAACAATGCTTTGCCCTCCAGGGCTGGCCCCGAACCCTGCTCATTCCAGTTTTGTTCCCCCAGCCTATGCCTTCCAGGCCTGACCCCCAAATCTTGCCTTCCAGGCCTGGCCTCTCAGCCTTTGCTATCCAGGCCTAGGCCCTCAGCCTTTTCCTTCCAGGCCTGGCCCTAAACCTTCCACATTCCAGTTTTGGCCACCAAGCCTTTGCCTTCCAGGCCAGACCCCCCCCAGATCTTTCCTTCCAGGCCTGGCCCTGAATCCATCTCGTTCGAGTTTTAGCCCCCCAGCCTTTGCATTCAACCCCTGGCCCTGAATCCTTCTCGTTCCAGTTTCTGTCTCCCAGCCTTTGCCTTCCAGGCCTGCCCACAAACCCTACACGTTCCAGCTCTGAACCGCCAGCTTTTGCCTTCCAGCCTTGGCCGCGAAACCTTCTAGTTCCAGATTTGGCCTCCAAGCCTTTGCTTTCTAGGCCTAGCCTCGAAGCTTTGTAATTCCTGTTTTGGCTTCCCAGACATCGTATTCCAAGCCTGGCCCTGAAGGCTTCTCGTTCCAGTTTTGTCCCCCCAGTCGTTGCCTTCCAGGACTAGACTCGGACCCTTCTCGTTCCAGTTTTATCCCCCCAGCCGAACCCTTCTCGTTCCAGTTTTGGCCTCCCAGGTTTTGCCTTCCAGGCCTGGTCCTGAACCCTTCTCGTTCCAGTTTTGGTCCCCCAGTCTTTGCCTTGCAGAACTGGCCCTGAACTCTTCTCATTCCAGTTCCCGCCCTCCGGCCTTGGCATTGCAGGCCTGGCCACAAACCTTTCTCGTACCTGATTTGGCCCCCCAGCCCTTGCCTTCAAGGCATGGCCTCGACTCCTTCTCTTTCAGGTTTTGGCCCCCCAGCCTTTGCATTCCAGGCCTGGCGCTGAACCCTACTCTTTCCAGTTTTGGCCCACTAGCCCTTGCATTCTAGGCCTGGCCCTGAACCCTACTCATTCCACTTTAGCCCACCAGCCTCTGCATTCTAGGTCTGGCCCCGAACCTTCTCTTTCCAGTTTTGCCCCCACAGCCTTTGCTTTCCTGGCCTGGCCTCCCAGCCTTTGCCTTCCAGGCCTTGTCCCAAACCCTTCTCCTTTCAGTTTTGGCCCTCCAATGTTTGCCTTCCAAGATGGGCCCCGAACTGTTCTCGTTCCACTTTTAGCTCCCCCAGCGTTTGCCTTCAAGGCTTGGCCCAGAACTCTTCTCGTTCGAGGCCTGGCCCTCCAGTGTTTGCCTTCTAGTCCTGGCCCCGAATGCCTGTTGTTACAGTTTTGGCCCCCCAGCCTTTGCCTTCCAGGCCTGGCCCCGAACCCTTCTCCTTCTAGATTTGCCCCCCCCCCGACCTTTGATTTCCAGGCTTGGGCCTAAACCCTTCACTTTCCAGTTTTTGCCCCCAAGCTTCTGCATTCCAAGCCTAGCCCTGAATCCTATTCTTTCCAGTTTTGTCCTCCCAGCCTTTCCCTTGGAGGCCAGGCTAGAGCCCTCTTTGTTCCAGTTTTGGCCCCCCATACCTTGCCTTCCAGGCCTTGGAACCCCCGTCTTTGCCTTCAAGGCCTGTCCCTGAACCCTTCTCATTCCAGGCCTGGCTCCCTAGCCTTTGCCTTCCAGGCCTGGCATCAAAACCTTCTCGTTCCACTTTTGCCTCCCCAGTCTTTGACTTTCAGGCCTGGCTCCGAACCCTGCTCTTTCCAGGTTTGGCCTCCCAGGTTTTGCCTTCCAGTCCTGGCCCCAAACCCTTCTCATTCCAAGTTGGGCCCCCAGCCTTTGCTTTGCAGGCCTGGCCCCGAATCTTTCTTGTACCAGGCCTGGCCCGAACCCTTTGCGTTCCAGTTTGGCTATGTTACTGCTACAGGCTCTCATGATATCCTGGCTGGATTATTGTGTCAGCCATCTCTCTGATCTCCCTTCCTCCTCTCTCTCCCTGCTCCAGTCTATTCTTCACTCCGCTGCCCGGCTCATTTTCCTGCAGAAACGCTCGGGCATGTCACTCCCCTTCTTAGCGTGGCTCAGTGGAAAGAGCACGGGCTTGGGAGTCAGAGGTCATGAGTTCGAATCCCAGCTTTGCCACTTGTCAGCCTGTGTGACTGTGGGCAAGTCAGTTAACTTCTCTGTGCCTCAGTTACCTCATCTGTAAAATGGGGATTCACTGTGAGCCTCACGTGGGACAACCTGATTAGCCTGTATCTACCCCAGCGCTTAGAACAGTGCTCGGCACATAGTAAGTGCTTAACAAATACCAAAATTAAAAACCTCCAGTGGTTGCCTATCAAACTCTGCATGAAACAAAAACTTCTCACTATAGGCTTCAAGGCTCTCCATCACCTTGCCCCCTCCTACCTCTCGTCCCTTCTCTCTTTCTACTGCCCACCCCACATGCTCCGCTTCTCTGCTGCCCACCTCCTCACCATCCCCCGTTCTCGCCTATCCTGCCGTCAACCTCTGGGCCACGTCCTGCCGCAGTCCTGGAATGTCCTCCTTCCTCACCTCTGACAAATTAATTATCTTCCCCTCTTCAAAACCCTAATTAAAGCTCACCTTCTCCAAGAGGCCTTCCCAGACTGAGCTTCCCTTTTCCCTCTGCTCCCCTTCTACCCCCTTTCACCTCTCCCCAGCTAAGCCCTCTTTTCCCCCCTTTCCCTCTGCTCCTCCCCTTCTCCCTTGCCCTCCCCTCAGCACTGTACTCGTCCGCTCAACTGTATACATCTTCATTACCCTATTTCTTTTGATAATGAAATGTGCATCACCTTGATTCTATTTATTTGCTACTGTTTTAATGAGATGTTCATTCCCTTGATTCTATTTATTACTATTGTCTTTGTCTGTCTGTCTTCCCCGATTAGAATGTAAGCCCGTCAAAGGGCAGGCACTGTCTCTATCTGTTACCGATTTGTACATTCCAAGCGCTTAGTATGGTGCTCTGCACATAGTAAGCGCTCAATAAATACTCCTGAATGAATGAATGAATGAGCTCACCCGCCTTTGCCTTGTAGGCCTGTCCCCAAACGTTTCTTCTTGAGTTTGGGTCCCCCTGCTTTTGCCTTCCTGGTCTGTTTCTGAACCCTTCCCGTTCCAGATTGGGTCCCACCACCTTTGCCATCCAGGCCTGGACCTGAACCTTTCTTATTCCAGTGGGGGAGGGGGGCAAACCTGGAACAAGAAGACTTTGAGGCCGGTCTGCGAAGGCAAAGGCGGACGAGCTAAACCTGGAACATGAAGGCTTGGGGGCCAGGCCTGGAAGGCAGTGCTGGGGGTAGCGGGGGGCGGTCCAACCTGGAACAAGAAGGGTTTGGTGCCAATCCTAGAAAGCAAAGGCCAGGGGGGCAAATCTCGAAGAGAAGTGTTCAGGGCCAGACCTGGAAGGCAAAAGTGCAGGGGCCCATCCCGGAACGAGAAGGGTTCGGGGCCAAGTCTGGAAGGCCAAGGTGGGGGAGCCAATCCTGGAAGGCAAAGGTAGGGGGCCCTACCCTGGTACGAGATGGATTCGGGATCAGGCGTCGAAGGCATAGGCAGGGGGACCAAACCTGTTAAGAGAAGGGTTCGGGGCTAGGCCGGGAAGACAAAGGCAGGGGGTCTAACCTGAAACGAGAAGGGTTCGGAGCCAGGCCTCCAAATCAAAGGCTGGAGGACCCAACCTGGAACGAAAAGTGTTTGGGATCTAGTCGGGAAGGCAAAAGAGTCTAACCTGGAATGAGAAAGGTTCGGGGCCAGACTTGGAAGGAAAAGGAGGGGGGCATCTAACCTGGAAGACAAAGGCTGGGGGGCGCTAAAGCTGGAACGTGAAGGATATGGGGCCAGGTCAGGAAGGCAAATGCTTGGCGGGGGCAAACCTGGAATGTGAATCCTTCAAAGGCAGGGTGGGAAGGCAAAGGTGGGGGGTGGGGGAGGCAAACCTGGAACCAGAAGGGTTCAGGGCCAGGCCTGGAAGGCAAAGGCGGGGTGGGTTCAACCTGGAAGGCAAAGGCCGGCAGGGGGCGAGGTGGTGCAACCTGGAACAAAAAGGGTTTGGGGCCAGGCCAGGAAGGAAACGGTGGAGGTGTCCAACCTCCAATGTAAAGACGGGAGGAGGAGGCAACCTGAAACGAGAAGGACTCTGGACCAGGCCTGGAAGGCAAAAGATGGGGAGTCCAACCTGGAAGGCAAAGGTGGAGCAGCCCAACCTGGAACGAGAAGGCTTGGGGTCAGGCCTCAAAGGCAAAGGTGTGGGGACCCAACCTGGAACGATAAGGGTTTAGGACCAGGCTAGGAAGGTAAAGGCTGAGGGGGGGGCTGATCCACCTGGAACGAGAAGCATTCGGGGCCTGGCCTGGAAGGAAAAGGCGGCAGTGCCAAACATGGAAGGAGAAGGATTCAGGTCCAGGAGTGGAATGCAATGGCTGGGGCGGGGGGGGGCATCCTGGAATGAGAAGGCTTAGGGGCCAGGTCTGGAAGTCAATGGTCGGGGTGACCAACCGGAACAAGAAGGGTTTGGGGCCAGGGCTGGAAGACAAAGACGGAAGGCCAGGCCGAGAAGGCAAAAGCGGGCGGGTGGAGGGGGAACCTGACACGAGAGTGTTCAGGGCTAGGCGTGGAAGGAAAACGTGGGAGGGGGTCCCAAATTAGAAGGGAAAAGCAGGAGGGGGACAAGCTGGAAGGCAAAGGCGGGGCGGCGGCGGTGGCACAACCTGGAATGAAAAGGGTTTGGGGTCAGGCCTGAAAGGCAAAGGAGGGGGAGTCCAAACTAGAAGGCAAAGACGGAGGGGCCCAATCAGGAACGAAAGGTTTCGGGGCCAGGTCGGGAAGGCAAAGGCAGGGGGCCCAAACTGGAACGCGAAGGCTTCTGAGCCAGGCCTGGAAGGCAAAGTCAGAGGTGCCAAACCTGGAACGAGAAGGGTTCAGGGCGAGGCCTGGAAGGCAAAGCCTCGGGGGCCCAACCTGGAGCAAGAAGACTTTAGAACCAGATTTGGAAGGTAAAAGCTGGGGGGCCGAACCAAGGCTGTGGGGCCAGGCCGGGAAGGCAAAGGTAGTGGGGGGGACACACCAGCAACAGGAAGGCTTTGGGGACAGGTCGAGAAGGCAAAGGCTGGGGAACCTAACCTAGAAGATGAAGATTTCAGGCCAGGCCTGGAAGGCAATGGTGGGGCGGGGGTGTCCAACCTGGAATGAGAAAGGTTTGGGGTCAAACCTGGAAGGCAAAGGCAGCGGGGCCAAACCTGGAAAGAGAAGGGTTCTAGGCCAGGCCAGGAAGGCAAAGGAGGGGAGCCCAACCTGGAACGAGAAGGGTTCGGGGCCAGGCTTGGAAATCAAAGGCTGGGGGACCCAACCTGGAATGACAAGTGTTCGGGGCCAGGTCGGGAGGGCAAAGGCGGGGGGCCGAACCTGGAACGAGAAGTGTTCGGGGCCAGGCCTGGAAGGAATGGAGCGGGACATCTAACCTGGAAGGCAAAGGCTGGGAGGCCAAACCTGGAAAGCAAAAGCTTCGGGGCCAGGCTGGGAAGGCAAAGGCTGGGGCGGGGAGGAGCGGGTGCAAACCTGGACCGCGAAGGCTTCGAGGCCAGGCCGAGAAGTCAAATGCGGGTAGAGCCAAGTCTGGCACGAGATGGGCTTGGGACCTGGGCCTGGAAGGCAAAAGCGGGGATGGGTCCAACCTGCAAGGCAAAGGTAGGTGGGCCAAACCTGGAAAGCAAAGCCAGGCCAAGAAGGAATAGGTTAGGCAAGATGTAAAGTTTTGGTTAAGGGATATTTTAGACTAGGGAAAGTGATAAGCCAGGGGAAAGGTTTAAGGCAGGGACTAGGTTATGCTAGGGGAAAAGTTAGGCCAGAGGGAAAGGTTAGGCCAGGGGAAAGGTAAGCCTCCAGGAAAAGGTTAGGCTAGGTGTAAAGGTTAGGTTAGGGGAAAAGCAGGTTAGGCTAGGTGTAAAGTTTAGGTTCAGGGAAAAGCTTAGGCTAGGGCATAGGGTTAGGCTAGGGTAGAAGGTTACGCTAGGGTAAAAGATTAGGCTCAGTGAAAAGATTAGGCTAGGGGAAAAGGATAGGCTGGAGAAAAGGTTAGGCCGGGTAAGAGGTTATGCTAGAAGAAAGGTTTAGGTCAAGGGAAAGGTTAGGCTATGGGAAAAGGTTAACCTAAGGGAAAAGGTTAGGCGAGGGCAAAGGTTAGGCTACAGGATAAGTTTAGGCAAGGTGTAAAGTTTACGTTAGAGGAAAAGATTAAGCTAAGGGAAAATGTTAGGCCAGGGGAAAAGGATAGGCCATTGGAAAAGGTTAGAATAGGAGAAAAAGTTGGGCAAGGGGAAAAATTTGGCTAGATAAAGGTGAGGCTAGGGATAAGCATTAGGCTAGGGGAAAGGGTTAAGCTAAGGGAAAAGATTAGGCTAGGGGAAAAAGTTAAGCTAGGGGAAAAGGTTAGTCTCGTGGAAATGTTTAGACTAAGGGAAAAGGTTAAGCCAGGGAAGAGGTTAGGCTAGGGGAAATATTAGGTTGGGGAAAACATTAGTCGAGGGGAAAAGGATAGGCAGTGTGAAAACTTTAGGTTAGGGGAAAGCTTAGGTTAGGGGAAAAGCTTAGGCTAGGGGAAAGGGTTAGGCAATGAGAAAAGGTTAGGTTAGGGGAAAAGGCTAGGCCGGGGGAAAACGTTAGGTTAGGTGAAGATGTTAGGCTATGGGAAATGGTTAAGCTAAGGGAAAAAGTTAGGCCAGGGGAAAAGGGTAGACCACGGCGAAGGCTAGGCCAGGGGAAAGGATAGGCCAAGGGAAAAGGTTAAGCAAGGCAAAGTGGTTAGGTAATGGGATAAGGTTAGGCTGGGGAAACGGTTAGGCTAGGGAAAATGTTAGGCTAAGAGAAAAGGTTAGGATACAGAAAAATGTTAGGCAGGGCAAAGCTTAGGCCAGGGGAAAAGGTTACGCTAGGGGGAAAGCTTAGGCAAGGGAAAAAGTTTAGTCGAGGGGAAAAGATAGGCTATGGGAAAAGGTTAAGCAAGGTCTATAGTTTAGGTTAAGGGAAAAGGTTAGGCCAGGGAGAAGGTTAGGCCTTGGGAAAAGGTTAGGTCAGAGGAAAAGTTTAGGCTAAGGGAAATGCTTAGTCTAGGGGAAAGGGTTAGGCCAGGGAAAAGGTTAGACTATGGGAAATGGATAAGTTAGGGGAAAAGGATAGGCTAGGAGAAAGATTTGGCAAGGGAAAGGTTAGGTTACGGGAAAAGATTAGGCTAGGGGAAAGGTGGGGCTAGGGGAAAAGGTTAGCCCGGGGAATAGCTGAGGGTAAGGGAAAAGGTTAAGCTAGGGCAAAAATGGGGCCAGGGGAAAAGGTTAGGCTAGGGGAAAAATTTAAGCCAGGGTCAAAGGTTAGGTCTGGAGGAAGGATAGGCCAGGAAATAGCTTAGGCCAGGAGAAAAGAATAAGTCAGGGGAAATTTTTACACGTGGGGAAAAGGTTAGGCTAAGGAAAAAGGTTATTTCATGGAAAAGGATAGGCCAAGGGAAATAGTTAGTCTAGGAAAAAGCCTTAGGCTAGGGGAAATGTTAGGCTCGGGGTCAGGTTAAGCTATGGCAAAAAGGTAGACCAGGGGAATATGTTTGGCTATGGGAAAAGGGTAGGTCAGGGAAAGGATAGGCCAAGGGAAACGGTTAGGCTAGGTAAAAACGTTAGGCTAGTGCAAAGGAAGGGTAGGGGAAAAGCTTAGGCCAAGAGACAACGTTAGGCTAGGCAAAAACATTAGGCTGGTGATAAGTTAGTCTATGGGAAAAGGTTAGGCCTGGCAAGAACATTAGGCTAGGGGAAAAGGTCAGGCGAGGGGAAAAGGTTAGGAGAGGGGAAAAGGTTAGGCGAGGGGAAAATTGAGGCTGGGGGAGACGTTAGACTGGTAGAAAAGGTTAGACCAGGGGAAAATGTTAGTCTATGGGAAAATGTTAAGCCAAGGGAAAAGGTTAGGCTAGGGGAACACGTTAGGAAAGGAGAAAGGTTAAGCTAGGAGAACATTTTAGGCCAGGGGAAAATGTAGGGCCAGGGGAAAATGTAGGGCCAGGGGAAAAAAAATAGTCTAGGGGAATATGTTAAACCAAGGGAAAAGCTTAGGCCAGGGGAAAATGTTAGATGAGGTGAAAAGTTAAGGCCAGGGTGAAGTTTAGGCTAGCAGCAAAAGTTAGGCTAGGTGAAGAGGTTAGGCTAGGGGAAGGAGTAGCATAGGGGAAAGAGTCGGCTAGGGGAAAGGTTAGGCTAGAGGATAACCATAGAAGAAGCAGCATAGCTCAGTGGAAAGTGCATGGGCTTTGGAGTCCGAGGTCATGAGTTTGAATCCCGGCTCTGTCACTTGTCAGCTGTGTGACTGTGTGCAAGTCACTTAACTTCTCTGTGCCTCAGTTACCTCATCTGTAAAATAGGGATTAAGATTGTGAGCCTCACGTGGGAGAACCTGATTACCCTGTGTCTACCCCACCACTTAGAACAGTGCTCTGCATATAGTAAGCGCTTAACAAATACCAACATTATTATTATTGTTATTATCATTATCACTAAAAGGTTTAGGCGAGGGGAAAACGTTAGGCGAGGGGACAACATTAGGCTAGAGGACAAGGTGAGTCCAGGGAGAAGGTTAGGCTAGGGGAAAGGTTTAGGCTAGGATAAAGGTTAGGCTAGGGGTCAGGTTAGGCTTTGGAAAAAGGTTTGGCCAAGGGAAGAGGTTAGGCTAGGAGAAAATGTTAGGCTAGGGGAAAACGTTAGGCTAGGGGAAAACGTTAGGTTAGGGGAAAACGTTAGGCTAAGGGACAAGGTTAGGCCAAGGTAAAAGGTTGGGCCAGGGGAAATGGTTGAGCCGGGGAAATGGTAAGGCGAGGACAAAAGCTTAGACTGGGGGAAAGGGTTAGGCTGGGGGAAAAGGTTAGACTGGGGGAAAAGGCTAGGCCAGGGGAAAAGGCTAGCCCAGGGAAAAAGGTTAGGCCAGGGAAAAAGTTAGGCCAGGAGAAACCATTAGGCCAGAGGAACAGGTAACTCTACCGGAAAAGCTTAGGTCAGGGAAAAGGATAGGCCAAGGAAAAGTTTAGTCTAGGAAAAATGTTAGGCTATGGTAAAGGTCAGGTTCGGGGTCAGGTTAGGCTATGGGAAAAACTTAGGCCGGGGAAGAAGATAGGCTAGGGGAAAAGAGTATGCTGGAGGAAAGTTTAGGCTAAGGGAAAAGGTTAGTCCAGGGGAAAGGGTTAGGTCAGGGAAAAAGATAGGCCAAGGGACAATGTTAGCCTAGGGGGAAAGGTTAAGCCAAGGGAAAAGGTTAGGCTAGGCAAAAACTTTAGGCTGGGGAAAAGTTAGGCTAGGGGAAAAGGTAAGGCCTGGTAAAGATGATAGAATGGGGGAAGGTTAGGTAGGGGAAACCTGAAACGAGATGGGTTTGGGGACAGGCCTGGAGGTCAAAGGCCGGGGTGCCCAACCTGGAACAAGAAATGCTCGGGACAGGCCTGGAAGGCAAAGGCAAAGGGTGGGGGTGCCCAACCCGGAAAGGAAAGGCTGGGGGCCAAACCGGGAACAAGCAGGGTTCAGGGCCAAACCTGGAATGAGAAGGGTTCGGGGCCAGGTCGGGAAGAAAAAGGCCTGGGGGCCCAACGCAGAAGGCAAAAGTGGGGGGCCAAACCTGGAACAACAAGGATTCAGGGCCAGACCTGGAAGGCAAAGGCCGGGGTGCCCAACCTGGAACAAGAAAGGCTTGGGGACAGGCCTGGAAGGCAAAGGCAGTGGGGTCCAACCTGGAAGGCAAAAGCGGGGGAGCCAATCCTGGAACGTGAAGGCCTTGGGGCCAAGCCAGAAAGGCATAGGTTAGGCAAGAGGTAAAATTTAGGTTAGGGGAAAGGTTAGGCTAGGGAAAAGGATAGGCCAGGGAACAAGCTTAGGCCATGGGAAAAGTTTAAGTCGGGGAAAAGATTATGCTAGGGGAGAAGGTTAGGTTAGGAAAGGTAAGCCTTCGGAAAAAGGTTAGGCTAGGAGTAAAGGTTAGGTTAGGTTAAAAACAGGTTAGGGAAGACTGAGTGGCCAGACCTGGAACAAGAAGGATTTGGGGACAGGTCTTCAAGGCAAAGCCTGGGGGACCAGGCCTGGAAGGCAATGGCTGGGGGACCAGGCAAGGAGGTCAAAGGCTGGCGGACCCAACTGGACCGAGAAGCATTTGGGCACAGGCCTGAAAGGCAAAGGCTGTGGTGGGGGGTGGCAAAACTGAAACGAGAAGGGTTATGTACAAGGCCTGGCAGGCAAAGGCTGGGAAGTTAAAGTGGAAAGAGTAGGGCTCAGGGGCAGGCCTGGAAAGCAAAGGTTGTGGAGGCAAACTGGAACAAGAAAGGTTCGGGGAAAGGGCTGGAAGCCAAGTGCTCGGGAGCCAGGATTAGAATGAGAAGGGTTTGGGGCCAGGTCTGGAAGACAAAGGCTGGGGTGGGGGTCGGGGGCAAAACTAGAAAGAGAAGGGTACTGGGCCATACCTGGAAGTCATAGGCTCGGTTACCTGCACTGGAAAGCAAAGGCTAGGGAGCCCAAACTGAAACAAGAAGTGTTAGGTGAAAGTGTTCGGTGACAGGACTGGAAGGCAAAGACTGGGGGGGCAGCCCTGGTATTCAAAGGTTGAGGGGTCACACCTGGAAGACAAAGGCTGGGCGGCTAAACCTGGAATGAGAAGGGTTCCTGGCCAGACCTGGAAGGCAAGGGCTGGGGGGCCATGTCTGAAAGGTTAAGGCTGGGGGCCCAAAACTGGAATGAGAAGGCTTTAGAGCCAGGCCTGGAAGGCAAAGGATGGGGGCTAAACCTGGAATGGGAAGGGCTGGGGCCAGCCTTGGAACGCTGGGGTGTCATAACTGGAACGAGAAGGGTTCAGGGTCAGGTCTGGAAGGCAAAGCCTTGGGGGAGCTAAATTGGAAAGAGATGGGTTCAGGGCCAGGCTTGGAAGGCAAAAGCTGCGGGGGGGAAGTGCCTGGAACAAGAAGGGTTTGGGGCCAGGCCTGAAAGGCAAAAGCTCTAGGGCGAAAACTATTAAGAGAATGGGTCTGGGCCAGGCTTGGAAGGCAAAGGATGGGAGGCCCAAACTGGAACAAGAAAGGTTCAGGGCCAGGCCTGGAATGAAAAGGCAGAGGGGCCAGGTATGGAAGTCTAAGGCTGAAGAGCCAAAACTGGAAAGAAAAGGATTCAGGGCCAGGCCTGCAAGGCAAAGGTTGTGGGACCAAAACTGGAGAGAGAAAGGTTCGGGGAAAGGGCTGAAAGGCAAAGGCTGGGGGATGAAAGCTAGAATGAGAGGGGTTCTGGGACAGGCCTGCAGGCCAAAGGAAAGGGCATCAGGCCTGGAGGTCCAAGGCTGGATAGCCAAAACTGGATAGAAAAGAGTTCTGGACGAGACCTGCAAGGCAACGGCTAAGGGACAAAAATGGAAAGAGAAGAGTTCAAGGTCAGGCCTGGAATGCCAAGCCTGGGGTGGCTAAGGGGTCAGGACGGGGGGCAAAACTGGAACGGGTAGGGTTCAGGGCCAGGTCTGGAAGGCAAAGTCTTGGAAGCTAAATCTGGAAAGAGAAGGATTCGGGCCAAGCCTGGAAGTCCAAGGCTGTGGGGGCAAAGCTGGAACGAGAAGGAATTGAAGTCAGGCCTGGAAGGCAAAGGCTGGGGGTCCTAGCTTGGAACGAAATGGGCTCGGAGCCAGGCCAGGAATGCAAAGGCTGGGGGACCAAAACTGGAACAATATGGCTTCTGGGCCAGGTGTGGAAAGCAGTGGTTGGGGGGCCAGGCATGGAAGGCAAAGGTAGGTGGGCGTCCAAACCTGGAATGAAAAGGGTTCCTGGCCAGACCTGGAAGGCAAGGGCTGGGGGGCCATGTCTGAAAGGTTAAGGCTGGGGACCCAAAAGGAAGGCAAAGGATGGGGGCTGAACCTGGAATGAGAAGGGTTGGGTCCAGGCTTGGAACGCTGGGTGTCATAACTGGAATGAGAAGGGTTCGGGGTCAGGTGAGGGTGAGTAGAAAAACAAGAGTTTATGGCCAGGCTTGAAGGCCAAGGATGGGAGGCCAAAACTGGAACAAGAAGGGTTCGGAGCCAGGCCTGGAAGGCAAAGGCAGCGGGGCCAGGTATAGAAATCTAAGGCTGAAGAGCCAAAACTGGAAAGAAAAGGATTCAGGGCCAGGCCTGCAAGGCAAAGGCTGTGGGATCAAAACTGGAGAGAGAATGGTTCGGGAAAAAGGCTGGAAGGCAAAGGCTGCGGGGCCAAATCTAGAATGAGAAGGGTTTTGCGACGGGCCTTCAAGGCAAAGGAAAGGGGATCAGGCCTGGACGTCAAAGACTGGAGAGCCAAAACTGGATAGAAAAGAGTTGGGGGCCAGGCCTGCAAGGCAAAAGCTAAGGGACAAAAATGGAAAGAGAAGGGTTCAGGGCCAGGCCTGGAATGCAAAGCCTGGGGTGGCTAAGGAGGCAGGACGGGGGGCAAAACTGGAACGGGTAGGGTTCAGGGCCAGGTCTGGAAGGCAAAGTCGTGGAAGCTAAATCTGGAAAGAGAAGGGTTCGGGCCAAGCCTGGAAGTCCAAGCTGTGGGGGCAAAGCTGGAGCGAGAAGGATTAGAAGTCAGGCCTGGAAGGCAAAGGCTGGGGGCCAGGGCTTGGAACGATAAGAGGTCGGGGCCAGGCCTGGAATGCAAAGGCTTGGGGACCAAAACTGCAACAAGATGGCGTCTGGGCCAGGTGTGGAAAGCAGTGGTTGGGCGGCCAGGCCTGGAAAGCAAAGGCAAGTGGGCTAAAAGTAGAAAAACAAGAGTTTATGGCCAGGCTTGAAGGAAAAGGCTGAGGGTACAAAACTGGAAGGAGAAGGGATAGGAGCCAGACCTGGAAAGACCTGGCAGGGGGTCCAGTCCTGGAAGGCAGAGCCTGCATGAATAAGCCTTGAAGACATAGGCTGGGAGGCCAAAACTGGAATAAGCATTTTCCGGGTCCAGGTCTGATAGGCAAAGCCTGGGGGACCAGACCTGGAAGGCAAAGGGTAAAGGGCCAAAACTGGGACAGGAAAGGATAGGGACCAGACCTGGAAAGACCTGGAGGGGCACAGTCCTAGAATGCAAAAGCCGGGGGGCCAGCCCTGGAAGGCCAAGGTCCTGTGGCTAGGCCTGGAAAGCAAAGATTGGCAAAGATAGGCGACGTTTCGGGGCCTAAAACTGGAACGAAAAGGATTCAGGGCCAGGCCTAGAAGGTAAAGGCTAGGGTGGCAAAACTGGAATGAGAAGGGTTCTTGTCCAGACCTGGAAGGCAAAACCTGGGGGCCAAAACTGGAAAGAGAAGTGTTCGAGGCCAGACCTGGAGGGCAAAGCCTGGGCGGGGGGAGGGAGAAGCAAAACTGCAGCAAGAACAGTTAGGGGCCAGACCTGGAAGGCAAAGGCTTTGGGGCCAAAACTGGAGCAAGAAGGCTTTGGGGCCTGCCATGAAAGGCAAAGGCTTGGGGGCCAAAACTGGAATGAAAAGGGTTCAGGGTACGCCTGGATGGGAAAGTCTGGCGAGGCAAACCTGGAATGAGAAGGGTTCGGTGTCAGGCCTGGAAGGCAAAGGCTGGGGTGGCAAAACTGGAACGGGAAGGTTTCTGGGTCAGGTCTGGAAGGCAAAGGTTGGGGGGCAGAACTGGAATGAGAAGTTTTAGGAGCCAGGCCTTGAAAGCAAAGGCCGGGGGGCTCAAATTGGAACAAGAAGGTGTTGGGGCTAGGCCTGGAAAGCTAAGGTTGGGGGGCCAAAATTGGAAAAAGAGGGTTTGGGGCCAGGCCTCAAGGGCAAAGGTTGTGGGGCCAGGCCTGGAAGGCAATTTCTGAGGGCCCAAAACTGGACCTTCACGCGTTCCTGGCCAAGCCTGGCAGGCAAAGGATGGAGGGCCAGGCCTCGAAGGCAAAGGCTGGAGGGCCAGGCCTGGAAGACAAAGGCCAGGGGGCCAGACCTGGAAGGTAAAGTCAAGCCGACTAAAACTGGAAAGAGAAGGGTTGGGGGCAAGGCCTGGAAGGCAAAGGCTGGGGGGACAAAACTGGAATGAGAAGTGTTAAGGGCCAGGTCCTTAAAGCAAAGGGTGGGGGGCTCAAACTGGAACAAGAAGGGTTTGGGGCTAGGCCTGGAAAGTTAGGTTTGGGGGGACAAAACTGGAGAGGGTTTGGGGCCAGGTCTCGAGGGCAAAGGCTGTGGGGCCAGGCCTGGAAGGCAAATGCTGAGTGCCCAAAACTGGACCGTGAAGCGTTCCTGACCAAACCTGGGAGGCAAAGGATGGAGGGCCCGGCCTGGAAGGCAAAGGCTGGAGGGCCAGGCCTGGAAGACAACGGCCAGGGGGCAGACCTGGAAGGCAAAGACAAGCCGACTAAAACTGGATAGAGAAGGCTTGGGGGCCAGGCCGGGAAGGCAAAGACTGGGGGGAGAAAACTGGAATGAGAATGGTTTGGGGACAGTCATGGAAGGTACAGGATGTAGGGCCAAAACTATCAAGAGAAGGGTTCGGGGCAAGGCCTGGAAAGCAAAAGATGTGGAGCCAAAACTGGGATGAAAAGTGTTCTGGGCCAGGCCTGACAAGCATAAGTTGGGGTGGCAAAACGGGAAAGAGAAGGATTCGGGGACAGGCCTGGAAGGCAAAGGCAGGGGTACCAGGCCTGGAAGGCAAAGACTGGGTGGGGACGAGGTTTGGAACAAGAAGGGTTCGTGGACAGGTCTGGAAGGCAAAGGTTGGGGGGGCAGGCAGAACTGGAATGGGATGGTTTTGGGGCCAGTCCTGGAAGGCAAAGTCTGGGGGGCCATAATTGGAACGAGAAGATTTGAGGACAAGCTTGGAAGGCCATGGCCGTGGGGGTGCATGCCTCGAAGGAAAAGGCTGAGGGCCAAAAGTGGCAGGAGAAGGGTTCGGGGCTTGGCCCAGATGGCAAAGGTTGGGTGTCTAAAACTGGAACCAGAAGGGTTCGTGGCCGGACCTCCAAGGCAAAGCCTCGGGGGCCAGCCTGAAAGGCAAATGCTTGGGGCCAAAACCTTGAATGAGAAGGGTTGGGGCCAGGCCTCGAAAGGAAAGTCTCCGGGGGGGGGGGGGGAACCTGGAATAAGAAGGGTTCGGTGTCAGGCCTGGAAGCCAAAGGATAGGGTGGCAAAACTGGAACGGGAACGTTTCTGGGTCAGGTCTGGAAGGCAAAGGTTCGGGGGCAAAACTGGAATGAGAAGTGGTAGGGGCCAGGCCTTGAAGGCAAAAGCCGGGGGGGCTCAAACTGGAACAAGAAGGGTTTGGGGCTAGGCCTAGATGGCTAGGTTTGGGGGGCCAAAGCTGGAACAAGAGGGTTTGGGGCAGGCCTCGAGGGCAAAAGTTGTAGGGCCAGGCCTGGAAGGCAAATGCTGAGGGCCCAAAACTGGACCGTGAAGCATTCCTGGCCAAACCTGGAAGACAAAGGATGGAGGGCCAGGTGTCGAAGGCAAAGGCTGGAGGGCCAGGTCAAGAAGGCAAAGCCTGGAGGACCAGGCCTGGAAGACAAAGGCCAGGGGGCCAGACCTGGAAGGCAATGACAAGCCGGCTAAAACTGAAAAGAGAAGGGTTGGGGGCCAGACCTGGATGGCAAAGGCTGGAGGGACAAAACTGGAATGATAAGGATTCGGGGACAGGCCTGGAAGGCAAAGGCAGGGGTACCAGGCCTAGAAGGCAAAGACTGGGTGGGGGAGAGGCTTGGAACAAGAAGGATTCGGGGACAGGCCTGGAAGGCAAAAGTTGGTGGGAGGGGGAAACAGGAATGTGATGGTTTGGGGGCCAGGCCTGGAAGGCAAAGGCTGGGGGGACAAAACTGGTATGAGAAGGATTCGGGGACAAGCTTGGAAGGCCATGGCCGTGGGGGTGCATGGCTCGAAGGAAAAGGCTGAGGGCCAAAAGTGGCAGGAGAAGGGTTCGGGGATTGGCCCAGATGGCAAAGGTTGGATGTCTAAAACTGGAACCAGAAGGGTTCGGGGCCAGACCTCCAAGGCAAAGCCTCGGGGGCCAGGCCTGAAAGGCAAATGCTTGGGGCCCAAACTGGAATGAGAAGGGTTGGGGCCAGGCCTCGAAAGGAAAGTCTCCGGGGGGGGGGAAACCTGGAATGAGAAGGGTTCGGTGTCAGGCCTGGAAGCCAAAGGATAGGGAGGCAAAACTGGAACGGGAACGTTTCTGGGTCAGGTCTGGAAGGCAAAGGTTCGGGGGCAAAACTGGAATGAGAAGTGGTAGGTGCCAGGCCTTGAAGGCAAAGGCCGGGGGGCTCAAACTGGAACAAGAAGGGTTTGGGGCTAGGCCTAGATAGCTACGTTTGGGGGGCCAAAACTGGAACAAGAGGGTTTGGGGCCAGGCCTCGAGGGCAAAGGTTGTGGGGCCAGACCTGGAAGGCAAATGCTGAGGGCTCAAAACTGGACCGCGAAGCATTCCTGGCCAAACCTGGAAGGCAAAGGATAGAGGGCCAGGCGTCGAAGGGAAAGGCTGGAGGGCCAGGTCAAGAAGGCAAAGCCTGGAGGGCCAGGCTTGGAAGACAAAGGTCAGGGGGCCAGACCTGGAAGACAATGACAAGCCGGCTAAAACTGAAAAGAGAAGGGTTGGCTTGGATGGCAGGCCAGACTTGGATGGCAAAGGCTGGAGGGACAAAACTGGAATGAGAAGGATTCGGGGACAGGCCTGGAAGGCAAAGGCAGGGGTACCAGGCCAGGAAGGCAAAGACTGTGTGGGGGATAGGCTTGGAACAAGAAGGATTCGGGGACAGGCCTGGTAAGCAAAAGTTGGTGGGTAGGGGAAACAGGAATGCGATGGTTTTGGGGCCAGGCCTGGAAGGCAAAGGCTGGGGGGGCAAAATTGGAAAGGGAAGGTTTCTGAGTCAGGTCTGGAAGGCAAAGGTTGGGGGCAGAACTGGAAACAGAGGTGTTAGTGACCAGACCCTGAAGTCAAAGGCCGGGGGTCTCAAACTGGAACAAGAAAGGTTTGGGGCTTGGCCTAGATGGCTGAGGTTGGGGGGCCAAAACTGGAACAAGAGGGTTTGGGACCAGGCCTCGTGGGCAAAGGCTCTGGGGCCAGGCCTGGAAGGCGAATGCTGAGGGCCCAAAACTGGACCGCGAAGCATTCCTGGCCAAACCTGGAAGGCAACACCTGGAGGGCCAGGCCTGGAAGACAAAGACCAGGGGGCCAGACCTGAAAGGCAATGACAATCCGACTAAAACTGGAAAGAGAAGGATTCGAGGCCAGGCCTGGAAGGCAAAGGCAGGGGTACCAGGCCTGGAAGGGAAAGCCTGGGTGGGGGCGAGGCTTGGAACAGGAAGGGTTCGGCGACAGGCCTGGAAGGCAAAGGTGGGGGGGGGTCAAAACTGGAATGTGATGTGTTTGGGCCCAGGCCTGGAAGGCAAAGGCTGGCAAAATAGGAAGTTGAAGTCTTTGAGGACAAGCTTGGAAGGCCAAGGCCGGGGGGCCATGCCTCGAAGGAAAAGGTTGAAGGCCAAATGTGGCATGAGAAGGGTTCGGGGCTTGGCCCTGATGGCAAAGGTTGGCCAGGCCTGACAAGTAAAGGTTGGGGTGTCAAAACTGGAAAGCGAAGGATTCGAAGAGTGGTCTGGAAGGCAAAGACTGGGTGGGGGCGAGGCTTGCAACAAGAAGGGTTCGGGGACCGGCCTCAAAGGCAAAGGCTGGGGTGGCAAAACTGGAACGAGAAGGTTTCTGGATCAGGTCTGGAAAGCAAAGGTTGGGGGGCAGAACTGGAATGAGATGTGTTTGGGTCCAGGCCTTGAAGACAAAGGCTGGGAGGCCAAAACTGGAATGAGAGGTTTCCGGGTCCAGGTCTGATAGGCAAAGCCTGGGGGACCAGACCTGGGCTAAAACTGGAACGAAAAGGATTCAGGGCCAGGCCTAGAAGGTAAAGGCTAGGGTGGCAAAACTGGAATGAGAAGGGTTTTTGTCCAGACCTGGAAGGCAAAACCTGGGGGCCAAAGAGAAGTGTTCGCGGCCAAACCTGGAGTGGAAAGCCTGGGCGGGGGGAGGGAGAAGCAAGAAGGGTTAAGGGCCAGGCCTGGAAGGCAAAGGCTTTGGGGCCAAAACTGGAACAAGAAGTCTTTGGGGCCTGCCCTGAAAGGCAAATGCTTGGGGGCTTAAACTGGAATCAGAAGGGTTCAGGGTACGCCTGGAAGGGAAAGTCTGGCGGGGCAAACCTGGAATGAGAAGGGTTCGGTGTCAGGCCTGGAAGGCAAAGGCTGGGGTGGCAAAACTGGAACGGGAATGTTTCTGGGTCAGGTCTGGAAGGCAAAGGTTGGGGGCAAAACTGGAATGAAAAGTGTTAGGGGCCAGGCCTTGAAAGCAAGTCCGGGGAGCTCAAAGTGGGCTAGGCCTGGAAGGCTAAGGTTGGGGGGTCAAAACTGGAAAAAGAGGGTTTGGGGCCAGGCCTCGAGGGCAAAGGCTGGGGGGCCAGGCCTGGAAGGCAATTTCTGAGGGCCCAAAACTGGACCTCCACACGTTCCTGGCCAAGCCTGGCAGGCAAAGGTTGGAGGGCCAGGCCTCGAAGGCAAAGGCTGGGGGGCCAGGCCTGGAAGGCAATGACAATCCTAGTAAAACTGGAAAGAGAAGCGTTGGGGGTAAGGCCTGGAAGGCAAAGGCTAGGGGGACAAAACTGGAATGAGAAGTGTTAGGGGCCAGGTCCTGAAAGCAAAGGCCGGGGGGCTCAAACTGGAACAAGAAGGGTTTGGGGCTAGGCCTGGAAGGCTAGGTTTGGGGGGACAAAACTGGAACAAGAGGGTTTGGGGCCAGATCTCGAGGGCAAAGGCTGAGGGGCCAGGCCTGGAAGGCAAATGCTGAGGGTCCATAATTGGACCGCGAAGCTTTCCTGGCCAAACCTGGAAGGCAAAGGATGGAGGGCCAGGCCTTGAAGACAAAGGATGGAGGGTAAGGCCTGGAAGACAAAGGCCAGGGGGCCAGACCTGGAAGGCAAAGACAAGCCGACTAAAACTGGAAAGAGAATGGTTGGGGTCCAGGCCGGGAAGGCAATGGCTGGGGGGACAAAACTGGAATGAGAATGGTTTGGAGACAGGCCTGGAAGGTACAGGATCTAGGGCCAAAACTATTAAGAAAGGCGTTCGGGGCAAGGCCTGGAAGGCAAAAGATGTGGAGCCAAAACTGGGATGAAAAGTGTTCTGGGCCAGGCCTGACAAGCAAAAGTTGGGGTGGCAAAACTAGAAAGAGATGGCTTCGGGGACAGGCATGGAAGGCAAAGGCAGGGGTTCCAGGCCTGGAAGGCAAATACTGGGGGGCCAGGCTTGGAACAAGAAGGGTTCGGGGACAGGCCTGGAAGGCAAAGTTTGGGGTGGCAAAACTGGAATGGGATGGTTTTAGGCCAGACCTGGAAGGCAAAGGCTGGGGGGCCAACACTGCAACGAGAAGACTATGGGGACAAGCCTGGAAGGCCAAGGCCTCGGGACCAAGCCTCAGTGGAAAAGGCTCAGGGTCAAAGGTTGCAGGAGAATGGTCCCGGGCTTGGCCCCGATGGCAAAGGCTGGGGATCTAAAATTGGAATCAGAAGGGTTTGGGGCCAGACCTCGAAGGCAAAGCCTGGGGGTCCAGGACTGAAAGGCAAATGCTGAGGGGCCAAAACTAGACCGTGAAGCTTTCGGGCCAAGCCTGGAAGGCAAAAGCTTCAAGGGCCAAAACCGACAAGAGAAGGATTCGAGTACAGGCCTGGAAAAACCTGGCCGGGAGGACAGTCCTAGAAGGCGAAGGCTGGAGGGCCAGGCCTGAAAGGCAAAGGCTGGAGGGCCAGGCTTGAAAGGCAAAGGCTGCGTGACCAGACCTGGAAGGCAAAGGATGCATGGCCAGGACTGGAAGGCAAAGCCTGGGGGGCCAAAAGTGGAAGCAGAAAGATTCGGGTCCAGGCCTAGAAGGCAAAGGCTGGAGGGGCAAACCTGGAAAGAGAAGGGTTCTGGGCCAGGCGTGGAAGGCAAAGGCTTTATGGGTCATAACTGGAACGAGAAAACCTTGGGTTCAGGCCTGGAACAAGAGTGTTTGGGGCCAGGTCTCGAGGGCAAAGGCTGTGGAGCCAGGCCTGGAAGACAAATGCTGAGGGCCCAAAACTGGACCGCGAAGCGTTCCTGGCCAAGCATGGAAGACGAAGGATGGAGGGCCATGCCTCGAAGGCAAAGGCTGGAGGGCCAGGCCTGGAAGACAAAGGCCAGGGGGCCAGACCTTGAATTCAAAGCCTGGGCGGCCAGGTCTGGAAAGCAAAGGCTGGGATGGCAAAACGGGAATCGGATGGTTTCTGTGCCAGGCTTTGAAGGCATACATTGGGCTGCGGGGAGTGGGACAAGAGGGTTTGGGGCCAGGCCTCGAGGGCAAAGGCTGGAGGACCAGGCCTGGAAGGCAAAGGTTGAGGGGCCAAAATTTGAACGGGAAGAAGCTGGGGCCAGACCTGGAAAGATCTGGATGGGGGACAATCCTGGAAGGCAAAGGCTGGGGGGCCAGGCCTGGAAAGCAAAGGCTGGGGTGGCAAAACGGGAATGTGATGGTTTCTGGGCCAGGCCTGGAAGGTATGGGGGGGGGGAAGCACTGGAAAGAGAAGGATTCGGGGACAGGCCTGGAGGAGAGAGGCTGGGGGGCCAAAACTGGAATGAGAATTGTCAGGGGAAGGCCTTGAAGGCAATGACTGGGTGCCCAGGCCTGTATGAAGAGAGATTTGGGGACAGGTCTGCAATTCAAAGGCTGGGGCACCAGGCCTGGAAGGCAATGGCTAGGGGACAAAACTGGAATGAGAGGGATTGGGGCCCAGGCCGGGAAGGCAAAGGCTGCGGTGGGGAGGTGGCCAAACTGGAACGAGAAGGGTTCTGGACAAGGCCTGGAACGCAAAGGTTGTGGAGGAAAACTGGAACGGGAAGGGTTCGGGGAAACCGTTGGAGCCAAGGGCTGGGGAGCCAGGAATAGAATGAGAAGGGTTTGGGGCCAGGTCTGGAAGGCAAAGGCTCTGGGACCAAAACTGGAAACAGAAGGGCTTGGGCCCGACTGAAAAACAAAGGCTGGGGTGGGGGTGGGGGACAAAACTAGAAAGAGAAGAGTATGGGGCCATTCCTGGAAGGCAATGGCTCGGGACCCGGACTGGAAAGCAAAGGCTAGGGAGCCCAAACTGGAATAAGAAGTGTTCGGTGAAAGTGTTCGGTGACAGGCCTGGGAGGCAAAGGCTGGCGGGCCAGGCCTGAAGGGTTAAGGCTGGGGCCCAAAACTGGAATGAGAAGGCTTTAGAGCCAGGCCTAGAAGGCAAAGGATGGGGGATAAACCTGGAATGAGAAGGGTTGGGGCCAGGCTTGGAACGCTGGGGTGTCATAACTGGAACGAGAAGTGTTCAGTGTCATGTCTTGAAGGCAAAGCCTTGGGGGAGCTTAGCTGGATAGTGATGTGTTCAGGGCCAGGCCTGGAAGGCAAAAGCTGAGGGGGAGGTGCCTGGAACAAGAAGAGTTTGCGGCCAGGCCTGGAAGGTAAAAGCTCTAGGGCCAAAAGTATTAAGAGAATGGTTGTGGGCCAGGCTTGGAAGGCAAAGGATGGAAGGCCCCAACTTTAAAAAGAAGGGTTCTGGGCCAGGCCTGGAAGGCAAAGACAGAGGGGCCAGGACTGGAAATCAAAGGCTGGAGACCCAAAAGTGGAAAGAAAAGGATTCAGGGCCAGGCCTGCAAGGCAATAGCTGTGGGACCAAAGTGGGAGAGAGAATGCTTCAGGGTCAATGCCGGAAGGCAAAGGCTGGGAGGCCAAAACTAGAATGAGAAGGGGTCTGGGCTAGGTCTGCAAGGCAAAGGAAGGGGATCAGGTCTGGAAGTCAAAGGCTGGAGAGCCAAAACTGGAAAGAAAAGAGTTCTGGGCTGGGTCTGCAAGGCAAAGGCTACGGGACAAAAATGGAAAGGGAAGGGTTCAGGACCAGGCCAGCAATGCAAAGGGTGGGGTGGTGGGGGTAGGGGGCATGGTTGGGGGCAAATCTGGAACAAATAGGGTTCAGGGCCAGGTCTGGAAGGCAAAGTCTTGCAAGCTAAATCTGGAAAGAGAAGGGTACGGGGACAGGCCTGGAAGAAAAAGGCTGGGGGGCCAAAACTGGAATGAGAAGTGTTAGGGGCAGGCCTTGAAGACAAAGACTGGGTGGCCAGGCCTGGAGGACGAAGGGTTTGGCAACAGGTCTGCAAGGCAAAGCCTGGGGGACCAGGCCTGGAAGTCAAAGGCTGGGGGACAAAACTGGAACAGGAAGGATTTGGGCCCAGGCCTTGAAGGCAAAGGCAGTGGTGGGCGGGGGGGTGGTGGCCAAGGTGGAAGGAGAAGGCTTCTGGACAAGGCCTGGAAGGCAAAGGCTGGGGAGTTAAAGTGGAAAGAGTAGGGTGCAGGGGCAGGCCTGGAAGGCAAAGGTTGTGGAGGCAAACTAGAACGAGAATGGTTCGGGGAAAGGGCCGGAAATCAAAGGCTGGGGAGCCAGGCATAGAATGAGAAGGGTTTGGAGCCAGGTCTGGAAGGCAAAGGCTGGGAGGCCAAAACCGGAAACAGAAGATTTTGGGGCCAGGCCTGAAAGGCAAAGGCTGGGGTGGGGCTGGGGGGCAAAACTAGAAAATGAGGGTATGGGGCCATGTCCGGAAGGCACAGGCTCGGGGACCTGGCCTGAAAAGCAAAGGCAAGGGAACCCAAACTGGAACAAGAAGTGTTTTGTGAAAGTGTTCGGTGACAGGCCTGAAAAGAAAAGGCAGGGGGGCTAGGCCTGGAATCCAAAGATTGAGGGGCCACACCTGGAAGACAAAGGCTGATGGGCCAAACCTGGAATAAGAAGGGTTCCTGGCCAGACCTGGAAGGCAAAGGCTGGGTGGCCATGCCTGAATGGTTAAGGCTCGGGGGCCAAAACTAGAATGTGAAGGGTTCTGGGCCAGGCCTGCAAGACAAAGGAAGGGGCATCAGGTCTGGAAGTCAAAGGCTGGAGAGCCAAAACTGGAAAAAAAATAGTTCGGTGCCAGGCCTGCAAGGCAAAGGCTAAGGGACAAAACTGGAAAGAGAAGCGTTCAGGGCCAGGCCTGGAATGCAATGGCTGGGGGGGGCTAGGGTGGCTGGGGGGGCAAAACATGAACGAGTAGTGTTCAGGGCCAGCTCTCGAAGGCATAGGTTGCGAGGGGCTGGGGGGGACAGAACTGGAAAGAGAAGGATTCGGGGATAGGCCTGGAAGACAAAGGCTGGGGGGCCAAAATTGAAATGAGAAGTGTTTGGGGCAGGCCTTGAAGGCAAAGACTGGGTGGCCAGGCCTGGAACAAGAAGGATTTGGGGACAGGTCTGCAAGCCAAATGCTGGGGAACCAGGCCTGGAAGTCAAAGGCTGGGAGACAAAACTGGAACGAGAAGGATTTGGGCACAGGCCTGGAAGGCAAAGGCTGTGGTGGGGTGAAGGCAAAACTTTAACGGAAAGGGTCCTGGACAAGGCCTGTAAGGCAAAGGCTGGGGAGTTAAAGTGGAAAGAGTAGGGTTCAGGGGCAGGCCTGGAAGGCAAAGTTTGTGGAGGTGAACTGGAACGAGAAGGGGTCGGGGAAAGGGCTGAAAGCCAAAGGCTGGGGAGCCAGGTAAAGAATGAGAAGGGTTTGGGGCCAGGTTTGGAAGGTAAAGGCTGGGGGGCCAAAACTGGAAACAGAGGTGTTTGGGCCAGGCCTGAAAGACAAACGCTGGGGTGGGGGTGTGGAGCAAAACTAGAAAGAGAAAGGTACGGGGCCATGCCTGGAAGGCAAAGGCTCAGGGATCCGGACTAGAAAGCAAAGGCTAGGCAGCCCAAACTGGAAAAAGAAGTGTTCGGTGAAAGTGTTCGGTGACAGGCCTGGAAGGCAAAAGCTGGGGGGCCAGGCCTGGAATGAGAAGGGTTCCTGGCCAGATCTGGAAGGCAAAGGATGGGGGCCAAAACTGGCATGAGAAGGTTTAAGATCCAGTCCTGGAAGGCAAAGGATGGGGGCTAAACCTGGAATGAGAAGGGTTGGGGCCAGGCTTGGAACGCTGGGGTATCATAACTGGAACGAGAAGGGTTCAGGGTCAGGTCTGGAAGGCAAAGCCTTGGGGGAGCTAAACTGGAAAGAGATGGGTTCAGGACCACTCCTGGAAGGCAAAAGCTCTAGGGCCAAAACTATTAAGAGAATGGTTCTGGGCCAGGCTTGCAAGGCAAAGGATGGGAGGCCCCAACTGGAACAAGAAGGGTTCTAGCCCAGGCCTGGAAGGTAAAGGCAGAGGGGCCAGGTCTGGAAGTCAAAGGCTGGAGAGCCAAAACTGGAAAGAAAAGGATTCAGGGCCAGGGCTGCAAGGCAAAGGCTGTGGGACCAAAACTAGAACAGAAGGTTTAGGGACTTGGCCTGAAAGGCAAATGCTTGGGGGCCAAAACTGGAATGAGAAGGGTTCGGGGTAAACCTGGAAAGGAAAGGCTGGAGGGGCAAACCTGGAACGAGAACGGTTCGGTATCAGGCCTGTAAGGCAAAGGCTGGGGTAGCAAAACTGGAACGGTAAGGTTTCTGGGTCAGGTCTGGAAGGCAAGGCTTGGGGGGCAAAACTGGAATGAGAGGTGTTAGGGGCCAGGGCTTGAAGGCAAAGGCCTGGGGGCTCAAACTGGAACAAGAAGGGTTTGGGGCTAGGCCTGGAAGGCTAAGGTTGGGGGGCCATAATTGGAACAAGACGGTTTGGGCCCAGGTGTCGAGGGCAAAGGCTGGAAGCCCAGGCCTGGAAGACAAAGGCCAGGGGGCCAGACCTGGAGGGCAAAGATAAGCCGACTAAAACTGGAAAGAGAAGGCGTTGGAGCCAGGCCTCGAAGTCTAAGGCTGGGGGGACAAAACTGGAATGAGAATGGTTTGCGGACAGGCCTGGAAGGTACAGAATCTAGGAGCTAAAGTGGAAAGAGATGGGTTCAGGGCCAGGCCCGGAAGACAAAAGGCGGGGTGGAAGTGCCTGGAAGAAGAAGAGTTTGGGGCCAGGCCTGGAAGGCAAATGCTCTAGGTCCAAAACTGTTAAGTGAATGGTTGTGGGCCAGTCTTGGAAGGCAAAGGATGGGAGGCCCAAACTGGAACAAGCAGGGCTCTGGCCCAGGCCTGGAAGGCAAAGGCAGAGGGTCCCAGGTCTGGTAGTCAAAGGCTGGAGAGCCAAAACTAGAATGAGAAGTGTTCTAGGCCAGGCCTGCAAGGCAAAGGAAGCGGCATCAGGTCTGGAAGTCAAAGGCTGGAGCGCCAAAACTGGAAAGAAAAGATTTCGGGGCCAAGCCTGCAAGGCAAAGGCCAAGGGACAAAAATGGAAAGAGAAGGGTTCAGGGCCAGTCCTGGAATGCAAAGGCTGGGGGGATAGGGGGTCTGGATGGGGAGGCCAAACTGGAACTAGTAGGATGCAGGGCCATGTTTGAAGGCAAAATCCTGGAAGCTATATCTGGCAAGAGAAGTCTTCGGGCCTAGCCTGGAAGTCCAAGGCTGTAGGGGCAAAGCTGCAACGAGAAGGATTCGAAGTCAGGCCTGGAAGACAAAGGTTGGGGGGCCTGGCTTGGAACGATAAGGGGTCGGGGCCAGGCCTGGAATGAAGACTGGGGGACCAAAACTAGAACAAGATGGGTTCTGGGCCAGGTGTGGCAAGCGGTGGTTGTGGGGCCAGGCCCGGAAGGCAAAGGCAGGGGGGCTAAAACTAGAACAAGTGTTCATGGCCAGGCTTGAAGGCAAAGTCTGAGGGTACAAAACTGGAACGAGAAGGGATAGGAGCCAGACCTGGAGAGACCTGGCTGGGGGGCTAGTCTTGGAAGGAGGAGCCTGCTTGGATAGGCCTTGAAGACAAAGGCTGGGAGGCCAAAACTGGAATGAGAGGTTTCCGGCTCCAAGCCCGATAGGCAAAGCTTGGGGGACCAGACCTGGATGGCAAAGGCTAAGGGGTCAAAACTGGGACAGGAAGGGATAGGGGCCAGACCTGGAAAGACCTGGAGGGGAACAGTCCTAGAATGCAAAAGCCGGGGGGCAAGGCCTGGAAGGCAAAGGCTGTGCGGCCAGGCCTGGAAAGCAAAGGTTGGAAGGCCAAAACTGGAATGAGACATTTTCAGGGCCAGGCCTGATAGGCAAAGTTTCGGGGGCTAAAACTGGAACGAAAAGGGGTCAGGGCCAGGCCTGATAGGCAAGGTTTCGGGGGCTAAAACTGGAACGAAAAGGGTTCAGGGCCAGGCCTAGAAGGCAAAAGCAAAGGCAAAACTGGAAGGAGAAGGTTTCTGGTCCAGACATGGAAGACCAAACCTGGGGCCCAAAACAGGAAAGAGAAGGGTTCGAGGCCAGACCTGAAGGGCAAAGGCTGGGCGGGGGGGAGGGGGAGGGCAAAACTGGAGCAATAAGGGTTAGGGGCCAGGCCTGGAAGGCAAAGGCTTTGGGGGCAAAACTGGAATAAGAAGGCTTTGGGCCTGGCCTGAAAGGCAAATCCTTGGGGGACAAAACTTGAATGAGAAGGGTTCTGGTCAGGCCTGGAAGGGAAAGTCTGTCGGGGAAAAGCTGGAATGAGAAGAGCTCAGTGTCAGGCCGGGAAGGCAAAGGCTGGGGTGGCAAAACTGGAACGGGAAGTTTTCTGGGTCAGGTCTGGAAGGCAAAGGTTGGGGGCAGAACTGGAAAGAGAGGTGTTAGGGACCAGACCCTGAGGTCAAAGGCCGGGGGGCTCAAACTGGAACAAGAAGGGTTTGACGCTAGGCCAGGATGGCTAAGGTTGGGGGGCCAAAACTGGAACAAGAGGGTTTGGGGCCTGGCCTCGAAGGCAAAGGCTGTGTGGCCAGTCCTGGTAGGCGATTGCTAAGGGCCCAAAACTGGGCCTTCACGCGTTCCTGGCCAAGCCTGGCAGGCAAAGGATGGAGGGCCAGGCCTCGAAGGCAAAGGCTGGGGGGCCAGGCCAGGAAGACAAAAGCCAGTGGGACAGACCTGGAAGGCAAAGACAAACCGACTAAAACTGGAAAGAGAAGGGTTGGGGCCAGGTCTGGAAGGCAAAGGCTGTGTGGCCAGGCCTGGAAAGCAAAGTTTGGAAGGCCAAAACTGGAATGAGACATTTTCAGGGCCAGACCTGACGGCGACGTTTTGGGGGCTAAAGGTGGAACGAAAAGGGTTCAGGGCCAGGCGTAGAAGGCAAAGGCTAGGGTGGCAGAACTGGAATGAGAAGGGTTCTGGTCGAGCTATGGAAGGCCAAACCTAGGCGCCAGAACTGGAAAAAGAAGGGTTCGAGGCCTGATCTGGAGGGCAAAGGCTGGGCGGGGGAGAGGGGGAGGGCAAAACTGGAGTAAGAAGTGTTAGAGGCCAGGCCTGGAAGGCAAAGGCTTTGGGGTCAAAACTGGAACAAGAAGGCTTTGTGGCTTGGCCTGAAAGGCAAATACTTGGGGCCAAAACTGGAATGAGAAGTGGTCGGGCCAGGCTTGGAAGGGAAAGTCTGGCGGGGAAAAGATGGAATGAGAAGGGTTCGGTGTCAGGCCTGGAAGGCAAAGGCTGGGGTGGCAAAACTGGAACGGGAAGGTTTTTGGGTCAGGTCTGGAAGGCAAAGGTTGGGGGGTAGAACTGGAATGAGACGTGATAGGGGCCAGGCCTTGAAGGCAAAGGCCGGGCGGCTCAAACTGGAATAGGAAGGGTTTGGGGCTAGGCCTGGAAGGTTAAGGTTGGGGGGCCAAAACTGGAACAAGAGGGTTTGGGGCCAGGCCTCGAGGGCAAAGGCTGGGGGGCCAGGACTGGAAGGCAAAGATTTAGGGGCCAAAACTGGAACGGGAAGGGGTAGGAGCCAGACCTGGAAAGACCTGGATGGGGGACAATCCTGGAAGGCAAAGCCTGGGGGGCCAGGCCTGGAGAGCAAAGGCTGGGGTGAAAAACGTGAATGGGATAGTTTCTGGGCCAGACCTGGAAGGCATAGGTTGAGGGGGGCGGGGGGGGCGGGGGCAGAACTGGAAAGAGAAGGATTCGGGGACAGGACTGGAAGACAAAGGCTGGGGGGCCAAAACAGGAATGAGAAGTGTTAGGGGCAGGCCTTGAAGGCAAAGACTGGGTGGCCAAGCCTGGAACAAGAAGGATTTGGGGACAGGTCTGCATGGCAAAGGTTTAGGGACCAGGCCTAGAAGGCAATGGCTGGGGGACCAGGCCTGGAAGTCAAAGGCTGGGGGACAAAACTGCAAGGAGAAGGATTTGGGCACAAGCCTTGAAGGGAAAGTCTGTGGTCGGGGCTTTCCAAAACTGGATCGAGAAGGGTTCCGGACAAGGCCTAGAAGACAAAGGCTGGGGAGTTAAAGTGGAAAGAGTAGGGTTCGGGGCCGGTCTGGAAGGCAAAGCTGTGGAGGCAAACTGGAACGAGAAGGGTTCGGGGAAAGGGCTCGAAGCCAAAGGCTGGGGAGCCAGGCATAGAATGAGAAGGGTTTGGGGCCAGGTCTGGAAGGCAAAGGCTCGGGGGCCAAAACTGGAAACAGAATAGTTTAGGGAGCAGGCCTGAAAGACACAGGTTGAAGTGGGGGATCGGGACAAAACTAGAAAGAGAAGTGAAGGGGGCCATGCCTGGAAGGCAAAGGCTCGGGGACCCGGACTGGAAAGCAAAGGCTAGGGAGCCCAAACTGGAACAAGACGTGTTCAGTGAAAGTTTTCGGTGACAGGCCTGGAAGGCAAAGGCTGGGGGGTCAGTCCTGGATTTCAAAGGTTGAGGGGCCACACCTTGAAGACCAAGGCTGGGGGGCCAAACCTGGAATGAGAACGGTTCCTGGCCAGCCCTGGAAGACAAAGGCTGGGGTGCCATGCCTGAGAAGCTAAGGCCTGGGGGGCCAAAACTGGAATGAGAAAGTTTTTGAGCCAGCCCTGGAAGGCAAAGGATGGGGGCTAAACCTGGAATGAGAAGGGTTGGGGCCAGGCTTGGAACGCTGGGGCGTCATAACTGGAACGAGGAGGGTTCAGGGTCAGGTTTGGAAGGCAAAGCCTTGGGGGAGCTCAACTGGAAAGAGATGGGTTCAGGGCCAGGCCTGGAAGGCAAAAGCTGGGGGGGGGGTGCCTGGAACAAGAAGGGTGTGGGACCAGGCCTGGAATGCAAAAGCTCTTGGGACAAAACTGTTAAGAGAATGGTTCTGGGCCAGGCTTGGAAGGCAAAGGTTGGGAGGATCAACCTCGAACAAGAAGGATTCTGGGCCAGGCCTGGAATGAAAAGGCAGAGGGGCCAGGTCTGGAAGTGAAAGACTGGAGAGCCAAAACTGGAAAGAACAGGATTCAGGGCCAGGCCTGCAAGGCCAACGAAGGGGGATCAGGTCTGGAGGTCAAAGGCTGGAGAGCCAAAACTGGATAGAAAAGAGTTCGGGGTGAGGCCTGCAAGGCAAGGCCTAAGTGACAAAAATGGAAAGAGAAGGGTTCAGGGCCAGGCCTAGAATGCAAAGGTTGGGGGAGCTAGGGGGGCTGGGCGGGGGCAAAACTGGAACAAGTAGGGTTCAGGGCCAGCTCTGGAAAGCAAAGTCCTGAAAGGTAAATCTGGAAAGAGAAGGGTTCGGGCCAAGCCTGGATGTCCAAGGCTGTGGGGGCAAAGCAGGAAAGAGAAGGATTCGAAGTCAGGCCTGGAACGCAAAGGCTGGGGACCCTGGCTTGGAACGATACGGGGTCGGGGCCAGGCAAGGAATGCAAAGGCTGGGGGACCAAAACTGGAACAAGATGGGTTCTGGGCCAGGTGTGGAAAGCAGTGGTTGGGGGGGGGCAGGCCTGGAAGGCAACCGCAGGGTGGCTCAAACTAGAACAACAAGAGTTCAAGGCCAGACTTGAAGGCAAAGGCGGAGGGTACAAAACTGGAAGGAAAAGGGATAGGAGTCAGACCTGGAAAGAACTAGCCGGGGGGCAATTCCTGCAAGGCAGAGACTGCATGGATAGGCCTTGAAGACAAAGGCTGGGAGGCCAAAACTGGAATGAGAGGTTTCCGGGTCCAGGCCCGATAGGCAAAGCCTGGGGGACCAGACCTGGAAGACAAAGGCTAAGGGGCCAAAACTGTGACAGGAAGGGATAGGGGCCAGACCTGGAAAGACCTGGAGAGGGACAGTCCTAGAATGCAAATGCCGGGGGCTAGGCCTAGAAGGCAAAGGCTGTGTGGCCAGGCCTGGAAAACAAAGGTTGGAAGGCCAAAACAGGAATGAGTCATTTTCAGGGCCAGGCCTGCTAGGCAAAGTTTCGGGGCCTAAAGCTGGAACGAAAAGGGTTCCGGGCCAGACCTAGAAGTCAAAGGTTGGGTGGCAAAAGTGGAATGAGAAGGATTCTGGTCCAGACGTGGAAGGCAAAATCTGGAGGCCAAAACTGGAAAGAGAAGGGTTGGAGGCCAGACCTGGAGAGCAAAGACTGGGCGGGGGAACGGGGAGGGGGGCAAAACTGGAGGAAGAAATGTTAGGGGCCAGTCCTGGAAGGCAAAGGCGTTGGGGCCAAAACTGAAACAAGAAGGCTCTGAGGTCTGCCCTGAAAGGCAATTGCTAAGGGCCAAAACTGGAATGGGAAGGATTCGGGCCAGGCCTGGAAAGGAGAGTCTGGCGGGGTAAACCCAGAATGAGAAGGGTTCGCTGTCAGGCCTGGAAGTCAAAGGCTGAGGTGGCAAAACTGGAACGGGAAGTTTTCTGGGTCAGGTCTGGAAGGCAAAGGTTGGGGGGCAGAACAGGAATGAGAAGTGTTAGGCGCCAGGCCTTGAAGGCAAAGGCCGGGGGGCTCAAACTGGAACAGGAAGGGTTTGGGGCTAGGCCTGGATGGCTAAGGTTGGGGGGCCAAAACTGGAACAAGAGCGTTTGGTCCAGGTCTTGAGGGCAAAGGCTGTGGGGCCAGGCCTGGAAGGCAAATGCTGAGGGCCCAAAATTGGACCGCGAAGCATTCCTGGCCAAACCTGGAAGTCAAAGGATGGAGGGCCAGGCCTCGAAGACAAAGGATGGAGGGCAAGGCAGGGAAGACAGAGGCCAGGGGGCCAGACCTGGAAGAGAAAGACAAACCGACTTAAACTGGAATGAGAATGGTTTGGGGACAGGCCTGGAAGGTACAGGATGTAGGGTCAAAACTATTAAGAGAAGGGTGCGGGTCAAGGCCTGGAAGGGAAAGGTCTGGCTGGGGGGCCAGTGCTGGAAGGCAGACCCTGCATGGATAGGCCTTGAAGACAAAGGCATGGAGGCCAAAACTGGAATGAGAGGTTTCCGGGTCCTGGCCTTATAGACAAAGCCTGGGTGACCAGACCTGGAAGGCAAAGGCTAACGGGCCAAAATTGGGAGAGGAAGGGATAGGGGTCAGACCTGGAAAGACCTGGGGGGGTGCAGTCCTAGAATGCAAAAGCCGTGGGGCCAGGCCTGGAAGACAAAGGCTGTGTGGCCAGGCCTGGAAAGCAAAGGTTGGAAGTCCAAAACTGAAAAGAGACATTTTCAGGGCCGGACCTGACAGGCGACGTTTCGGGGGCTAAAGGTGGAACGAAAAGGGTTCAGGGCCAGGCCTAGAAGGCAAAGGCTAGGGTGGCAAAACTGGAATGAGAAGGGTTATGGTCCAGAAATGGAAGGCCAAACTGGGGGCCAAAACTGGAAAGAGAAAGGTTCGAGGCCAGACCTGGAGGGCAAAGGCTGGGCGGGGGGGAGGGGGAGGACAAAACTGGATCAAGAGGGTTTAGGGGCTAGGTCTGGAAGGCAAAGGCTTTCGGCCCAAAACTGGAACAAGAAGGCTTTGCGGCCTGGCCTGAAACGCAAATGCTTCGGAGTCAAAACTGGCATGAGAAGGGTTCGGGCCAGGCCTGTAAGGGAAGGTCTGGCGGGGCAAACCTGGAATGAGAAGGGTTCGGTGTCAGGCCTGGAAGGCAAAGGCTGGGGTGGCAAAACTGGAACGGGAAGGTTTCTGGGTCAGGTCCGGAAGGCAAAGGTTGGGGGGCAGAATTGGAATGAGATGTGTTAGGGGCCAGACCTTGAAGGCAAAGGCCGGGGGTTCAAACTGGAACAAGAAGGGTTTGGGGCTAGGCCTGGATGGCTAAGGTTAGGGGGCCAAAAGTGGAACAAGGGGGGTTGGGGCCAGGCCTCGAGGGCAAAGGCTGGGGGGCCATAATTGGAACGAGAAGAGGACAAGCCTGGAAGGCCAAGGCCAGGAGTCCATGCTTCGAAGGAAAAGGCTGAGTGCCAAAAGTGGCAGGAGAGGGGTTCGGGGCTTGGCCCAGATGGCAAAGGTTCGGGGTCTAAAGCTGGAACCAGAAGGGTTCGGGGCCAAACCTCCTAGGCAGAGCCTGTGGGGCCAAGCCTGAAAGGCAAACGCTGAGGGGCCAAAATGGGACCATGAAGCATTTGGGCCAAGCCTGGAAGGCAAAGGCCTGAAGGGCCAAAACTGAAACGAGAAGGATTCGAGGACAGGCCTGTAAATACCGGCCCGGGAGGACAGTCCTAGGAGGCAAGGTTTGGAGGGCCAGGCCTGAAAGGCAAAGGCTGAGTGACCAGACCTGGAAGGCAAAGGATGCATGGCCAGGACTGGAAAGCAAAGCCTGGGGGGCCAAAAGTGGAACAAGAAAGGTTCGGGGCCAGGCCTTTAAGGCAGAGGCTGGAGGGGCAAACCTGGAAAGATTAGGGTTCTGGGCCAGGCGTGGAAGGCAAAGGCTTTGTGGTCAAAACTGGAACGAGAAGCCTTTGGGGTCAGGCCTGGAAAACAATGTCTAGGAGCCAGGCTTAGAAGGCTAAAACTGGAACAAGAAGGGTTGGGAGCCAGGCCTGGAAGGCTAAGGTTGGAGGGCCAAAACTGGAACAAGAAGGGTTGGGGCCAGGCCTCGAGGGCTGGGGGGCCAGGCCTGGAAGGCAAAGTTTGAGGGGCCAAAACTGGATCGGGAAGCGGTAGGAGCCAGACCTGGAAAGACCTGGTTGGGGGACAATCCTGGAAGGCAAAGCCTGAGGGGACAGGCCTGGAATGCAAAGGCTGGGTTGAAAAAAGTGAAGGGGATGGTTTCTGGGCCAGGCCTGGAAGGCATAGGTTGGGGGCGGGGGGCGGGCAGAACTGGAAAGAGAAGGATTCGGGGACAGGCCTGGAAGGCAAAGGCTGGGGGGCCAAAACTGGAATGAGAAGTGTTAGGGGCAGGCCTTGAAGGCAAAGACTGGGTGCCCAGGCCTGTAAGAAGAAGGATTTGGGGACAGGTCTGCAATTCAAAGGCTGGGGGAACAGGCCTGGAAGGCCATGGCTGGGGTACAAAACTGGAACGAGAAGGATTGGGGCACAGGCTGGGAAGTCAATGGTTGCGGTGGGGGTGTGGCCACTCTGGAACGAGAAGGGTTCTGGACAAGGCCTGGAAGGCAAAGGCTGGGGAGTTAAAGTGGAAAGAGTAGGGTTCAGGGGCAGGCCTGGAAGGCAAAAGTTGTGGAGGCAAACTGGAACGAGAAGGGTTCGGGGAAAGAGCTGGAAGCCAAAGGCTGGAGAGCCAGGCATAGAATGAGAAGGGTTTGGGGCCATGTCTGGAAGGCAAAGGCTTTGGGGCCAAAATTGGAAGCAGATGGGTTTGGGCCAGGTCTGAAAAACAAAGGCTGGGGTGGGGGTGGGGAACAAAACTAGAAAGAGAAGGGTACAGGGCCATGCCTGGAAGGCAATGGCTCGGGGACCCGGACTGGAAAGCAAAGGCTAGGGAGGCCAAACTGGAACAAGAAGTGTCTGGTGAAAGTGTTCGGTGACAGGCCTGGGAGGCCAAGGCTGGCGGGCCAGGCCTGAAGGGTTAAGGCTTGGGCGCCAAAACTGGAATGAGAAGGTTTTAGAGCCAGGCCTGGAAGGCAAAGGATGGGGGCTAAACCTGGAATGAGAAGGGTTGGGGCCGGGCTTGGAACGCTAGGGTGTCATAACTGGAACGAGAAGTGTTCAGGGTCAAGTCTGGTAGACCAAGCCTTGAGGGAGCTTAACTGGATAGAGATGGGTTCAGGGCCAGGCCTGGAAGGCAAAAGCTCTAGGGCCAAAAGTATTAAGAGAATGGTTCTGGACCAGGCTTGGGAGGCAAAGGATGGGAGGCCCCAACTGGAACAAGAAGGGCTTTGGGCCAGGCCTGGAAGGCAAAGGCAGAGGGGCCAGGTCTGGAAGTCAAAGGCTGGAGAGCCAAAACTGGATAGAAAAGGATTCAGAGCTAGGTCTGCAAGGCAAAACTATGGGACAAAAATGGAAAGGGAAGGGTTCAGGGTCAGGCCTGGAATGCAAAGGCTGGGGAGTGTGGGCGGTAGGGGGGATGGTGGGGGGCAAATCTGGAACGAGTAGGGTTCAGGGCCAGGTCTGGAAGGCAAAGTCTTGCTAGCTAATTCTGGAAAGAGAAGGATTCGGGGCAGGCCTGGAAGAAAAAGGCTGGGGGGCCAAAACTGGAATGAGAAGTGTTAGGGGCAGGCCTTGAAGGCAAAGACTGGGTGCTCAGGCCTGGAATACGAAGGATTTGGCGACAGGTCTGCAAGGCATAGCCTGGGGGACCAAGCCTGGAAGTCAAAGGCTGGGGGACAAAACTGGAACAAGAAGGATTTGGGTGCAGGCCTGGAAGGCAAAGGCGGTGGTGGTTGGGGTGGGTGGCCAAAGTGGAAGGAGAAGTGTTCTGGATAAAGCCTGGAAGGCAAAGGCTGGGGAGTTAAAATGGAAAGAGTAGATTTCAGGGGCAGGCCTGGATGTCAAAGGTTGTGGAGTCAAACTGAAACGAGAAGGGTTCGGGGAAAGGGCTGGAAGTCAAAGGCTGGGGAGCCAGGCATAGAATGAGAAGGGTTTGGGGCCAGGTCTGGAAGGCAAAGTCTTGGGGGCCAAAACTGGAAACAGAAGGGCTTGGGGGCCAGAATGGTTCTGGACCAGGCTTGGAAGGCAAAGGATGGGAGGCCCCAACTGAAACAAGAAGGGTTCTGGGCCAGGCCTGGAAGGCAAAGGTAGAGTAGCCAGGTCTGGAAATCAAAGGCTGGAGAGCCAAAACTGGAAAGAAAACAATTCAGGGCCAGGCCTGCAAGGCAAAGTAAGGGGAATCAGGTCTGGAAGTCAAAGGCTGGAGGGCCAAAACTGGAAAAAAAAGAGTTCGGGGCCAGGCCTGCAAGGCAAAGGCTAAGGGACAAAAATGGAAAGGGAAGGGTTCCTGGCCAGGCCTGGAATGCAAAGGCTGGGGGACCAAAACTGGAACAAGTTAAGCTCTGGGCAAGGTGTGGAAAGCAGTGGTTGGGGGCGGCCAGGCCTGAGAGGCAAAGGCAGGGTGACTAAAAGTAGAACAACAAGGTTCATGGCCAGGCTTGAAGGAAAAGGCTGAGGGTACAAATCTGGAACGAGTAGGGATAGGAGCCAGACCTGGAAAGACCTGGCTGGGGGGCCAGTCCTGGAAGGCAGACCCTGCATGGATAGGCCTTGAAGACAAAGGCTGGGAGGCCAAAACTGGAATGAGACGTTTCTGGGCCCCGGCCTTTTAGGCAAAGCCTGGGGGACCAGACCTGGAAGGCAAAGGCAAAGGGGCCAAAACTGGGACAGGAAGGGATAGGGGCCAGACCTGGAAAGACCTGGAGGGGGACAGTCTTAGCATGCAAAAGCCGGAGGGCCAGGACTAGAAGGCAAAGTCTGTGTGGCCAGGCCTGGAAAGCAAAGGTTGGAAGGCCAAAACTGGAATGAGACATTTCAGTGCTAGGCCTGATAGGCAAAGTTTCGGGGGCTAAATCTGCAACGAAAAGGGTTCAGGGCCAGGCCTAGAAGGTAAAGGTTGGGTGGCAAAACTGGAATGAGAAGGGTTCTGTCCAGACCTGGAAGGCAAAACCTGGAGGCCAAAACTGCAAAGAGAAGGGTTGCAGGCCAAACCTGGAGGGCAAAGGCTAGGCGGGGGAATGGGGGGCGAAATTGGAGCAAGAAGGGTTAGGGCCAGGCCTGGAAGGCAAAGGCTTTGGGGCCAAAACTGGAACAAGACGGCTTTGGGGCCTCCCCTGAAAGGCAAATGCTTGAGGGTCAAAACTGGAGTGGGAAGGATTCGGGCCAAGCCTGGAAAGGAGAGTCTGGCGGGGCAAACCTGGAATGAGAAGGATTCGGTGTCAGGCCTGGAAGGCAAAGGCTGGGGTGGCACAACTGGAACGGGAAGGTTTCTGGGTCAGGTCTGGAAGGCAAACGTTGGGGGTCGAAACTGGAATGAGAATTGTTAGGGACCAGGCCCTGAAGGCAAAGGCCGCGGGGCTCAAACTGGAACAAGAAAGGTTTGGGGCTAGGCCTGGAAGGCTAAGGTTAGGGGCCCAAAACTGGAACAAGAGGGTTTGGGGCCAGGCCTCAAGGGCAAAGGTTGTGGGGCCAGGCCTGGAAGGCAATTTCTGAGGGTCCAAACTGGACCGGGAAGCATTCCTGACCAAGCATAGAGGGCCAAGCCTGGAAGTCCAAGGCTGTGGGGGCAAAGCTGGAACGAGGATTCGAAGTCAGGTCTGGAAGGCAAAGGCTGGGGGCCCTGGCTTGGAACGATAAGAGGTCGGGGCCAGGCCTGGAATGCAAAGGCTTGGGGACCAAAACTGGAACAAGATGGCGTCTGGGCCAGGTGTGGAAAGCAGTGGTTGGGCGGCCAGGCCTGGAAGGCAAAGGCAGGTGGGCTAAAAGTAGAAAAAAAAGAGTTTATGGCCAGGCTTGAAGGAAAAGGCTGAGGGTACAAAATTGGAAGGAGAAGGGATAGGAGCCAGACCTGGAAAGACCTGGCAGGGGGACCAGTCCTGGAAGGCAGAGCCTGCATGGTTAGGCCTTGAAGACAAAGGCTGGGAGGCCAAAACTGGAATGAGAGGTTTCCGGGTCCAGGCCTGATAGGCAAAGTCTGGGGGACCAGACCTGGAAGGCAAAGGCTAAGGGGCCAAAACTGGGACAGGAAGGGATAGGGACCACACCTGGAAAGACCTGCAGGAGGACAGTGCTAGATTGCGAAAGCCAGGGGGCCAGGCCTGGAAGGCATAGAGTAGGAGAAGCGGCGTGGCTCAGTGGAAAGAGCACGGGCTTTGGAGTCAGGGCTCATGAGTTCGAATCCCAGCTCTGCCACTTGTCGGCTGTGTGACTGTGGGCAAGTCACTTAACTTCTCTGTGCCTCCGTTCCCTCATCTGTAAAATGGGGATTAAGACTGTGAGCCCCACGTGGGACAACCTGATTCCCCTATGTCTACCCCAGCGCTTAGAACAGTGCTCGGCACATAGTAAGCGCTTAACAAATACCAACATTATTATTATATGGCTTGGCCTGGAAAGCAAAGGTTGGAAGGCCAAAACTGAAATGAGACATTTTCAGGGCCAGGCCTGATAGGCGAAGTTGCGGGGGCTAAAACTGGAACGAAAAGGGTTCAGGGCCAGGCCTAGAACGTAAATGTTAGGGTGGCAAACCTGGAATGAGAAGGGTTCTTGTCCAGACCTGGAAGGCAATGCCTGGGGGCCAAAACTGGAAAAAGAAGTGTTAGAGGCCAGACCTGGAGGGCAAAGCCTGGGCGGGGGGAGGGAGAAGCAAAACGGGAGCAAGAAGGGTTAGGGGCCAGGCATGGAAGGCAAAGGCTTTGGGGCCAAAACTGAAGCAAGAAGGCTTTGGGGCCTGCCATGAAAGGCAAATGCTTGGGGGCCAAAAACTGGAATGAGAAGGGTTCAGGGTACGCTTGGAAGGGAATGTCTGGCGGGGTAAACCTGGAATGAGAAGGGTTCGGTGTCAGGCTTGGTAGACAAAGGCTGGGGTGGCAAAACTGGAACGGGAAGGTTTCTAGGTCAGGTCTGGAAGGCAAAGGTTGGGGGGCAGAACTGGAATGAGAGGTGTTAGGGGCCAGGCCTTGAAAGCAAAGGCCAGGGGGCTCAAACTGGAACAAGAAGGGTTTGGGGCTAGGCCTGGAAGGCTAAGGTTGGGGGGCCAAATCTGGAAAAAGAAGGTTTGGGGCCAGGCCTCGAGCACAAAGGCCCTGGGGCCAGGCCTGGAAGGCAATTTCTGAGGGCCCCAAACTGGACCTTCACGCATTCCTGGCCAAGTCTGACAGGCAAAGGATGGAGGGCCCGGCCTGGAAGGCAAAGGCTGGAGGGCCAGGCCTGGAAGACAAAGGCTGGAGGGCCAGGCCTGGAAGGCAAAGACAAGCCGACTGAAACTGGAAAGAGAAGGGTTGGGGGCCAGGCCTGGAAGGCAAAGGCTGGGGGGACAAAACTGGAATGAGAAGAGTTAGGGGCCAGGTCCGGAAAGCAAAGGACGGGGTGCTCAAACCGGAACAAGAAGGGTTTGGGGCTAGGCCTGGAAGGCTAGGTTTGAGGGGGCAAAACTGGAACAAGAGGGTTTGGGGCTAGGCCGCGAGGGCAAAGACTGTGGCCCAGGCCTGGAAGGCAATGCTGAGGGCCCAAAACTGGACCGTGAAGCGTTCCTGGCGAAACCTGGAAGGCAAAGGATGGAGGGCCAGGCCTGGAGGACAAAGGGCAGGGGCCCAGACCTGGAAGGCAAACACAAGCCGACTAAAACTGAAAATACAAGGGTTGGGGGCCAGGCCCGGAAGACAAAGGCTGGGGGGACAAGACTGGAATGAGAATGGTTTGGGGACAAGCCTGGAAGGTCCAGGATCTAGGGCCAAAAACTATTAAGAAAAGCGTTCTGGGCAAGGTCTGGAAGGCCAAAAATGTGGAGCCAAAACTGGGATGAAAAGTGTTCTGGGCCAGGCCTGACAAGCAAAGGTTGGGGTGACAAAATTTGAAAGAGAGAAGGGCAAAGGCAAGAGTACCAGGCCTGGAAGGCAAACAGTGGGGGGACAAGCCTGGAACAAGAAGGGTTCGGGCACAGGCCTGGAAGGCAAAGTTTGGGGTGGCCAAACTGGAATGGGATGGTTCTGGGGCTAGGCCTTGAAGGCCAAGGCGGGGGGGGGGGGGCAAAACTGGAATGAGATGGATACGGGCCAGGCCTGGAAAGGAACGTCTGTTGGGGAAAACCTGGAATGAGAAGGGTTCAGTGTCAGGCCCGGAAGGCAAAGGCTAGGGTGGCAAAACTGGAAAGAGAAGGTTTCTGGGTCAGGTCTGGAAGGCAAACGATGGGGGGCGAAACTGGAATGAGAAGTTTGAGGGGCCAGGCCCTGAAGGCAAAGGCCCGGGGGCTCCAACTGGAACAAGAAAGGCTTGGTGCTAGGCCTGGAAGGCTAAGGTTAGGGGCTCAAAACTGGAACAAGAGTGTTTGGGGCCAGGCCGCGACGGCCAAGGCTGTGGGGCCAGGCCTGGAAAGCAAATGCTGAGGGCCCAAAACTGGACCGCGAAGCATTCCTGGCCAAACCTGGAAGGCAAAGGATGGAGGGCCAAGCCTCGAAGACAAAGGCTGGATGGCAAGGCATCGAAGACAAAGGCCAGGGGGCCAGACCTGGAAGGCAAAGACAAGCCGACTAAAACTGGAAAGAGAAGGGTTGGGGGCCAGGCCTGGAAGGCAAAGGCTGGGGGGACTAAACTTTATGAGAATGGCTTGGGGACAGGCCTGGATGGTACAGGATGTAGGGAGAAAACTGTTAAGAGAAGGGTTCCAGACAAGGCCTGGAAAGCAAAAGATGTTGAGCTAAAACTGGGATGAAAAGTGTTCGGGGCCAGGACTGACAAGCAAAGGTTGGGGTGACAAAATTCGAAAGAGAAGAATTGGCGGACAGGTCTGGAAGGCAAAGACAGCGGTACCAGGCCTGCAAGGCAAAGACTGGGTGGGGACGAGGCTTGGAACAAGACGGGTTCGGGGACAGGCCTGGAAGGCAATGGTTGGGGGGGGCAAAACTGGAATGGGATGGGGGGGCCCAAAACTGGAAGAAGAGGGATTGGGACCAGGCCTCGAAGGGAAAGGTTGGAGGGCCAGGCCCCGAAGGCAAAGGCTGGAGGGCCAGACCTGGAAGACAAAGGCCAGGGGGCCAGACCTGGAAGGCAAAACCAAGCCGACTAAAACTGGAAAGAGAAGGGTTGGAGGCCAGGCCTGGAAAGCCAAAGCTGGGGGGACAAAACTGGAAGGAGAATGGTTTTGGGGCAGGCTTGGATGATACAGGATCTAGGGCCAAAGCTATTAAGAGAAGGGTTCGGGGCAAGGTCTGAAAGGCAAAAGATGTGGATCCAAAACTGGGATGAAAAGTGTTGTGGGCCAGGCCTGACAAGCAAAGGTTGGGGTGACAAAACTGAAAAGAGAAGGATTCGGGGCCTGACCTGGGAGACAAAGGCAGGTGTACCAGGCCTGGAAGGCAAAGTCTGGGAGGGGGGCAGGCCTGGAACGAGAAGGGTTCGGGGACAGGCCTGGAAGGCAAAGCTTGGGTGGCAAAACTGTAATGGGTTGGTATTGGGGACAGGCCTGGAAAGCAAAGGCGGGGGAGCGAAAATTGGAACGAGAAGACTTTGAGGACAAGCCTGGAAGGCCAACGCCAGGGGGCCATGCCTCGAAGGAAAAGGTTCAGGGCCAAAAGTGGCAGGGCAAGCGTTTGCGGCATGGCCCAGATGGCAAAGGTTGGGAGTCTAAAACTGGAACCAGACGGGTTCGGGGACAGAACTCGAAGGGGGGCCAGGCCTGAAAGGCAAACGCTGAGGGGCCAAAACTGGGCAGTGAAGCATTGGGGCCAAGCCTGGAAAGAAAAGTCCGGAAGGGCCAAAACTGACAAGAGAAGGATTCGAGGACAGGCCTGGAAAAACCGGGCCGGGAGGACAGTCCTAGGAGGCAAAGGCTGGATGGCCATGCCTGAAACGCAAAGGCTGCGTGACCACACCTGGAAGGCAAAGCATGCATGGCCAGGACTGGAAGACAAAGCCTGGGGGCCAAAGGTGGAAGCAGAAAGATTCGGGGCCAGGCCTAGACGGCAAAGGCTGGAGGGGCAAACCTGGAAAGAGAAGGGTTCTGGGCCAGGCGTGGTAGGCAAAGGCTTTGGGGTCAAAACTGGAACGAGAAGCCTTTGGGGTCAGGCCTGAAAGCAATGTCTAGGAGCCAGGCCTAGAAGGCTAAAACTGGAACAAGAAGCGTTGGGCGCCAGGCCTGGAAGGCTAAGAATGGGGGGCCAAAACTGGAAAAGGAGGGTTTGGGCCCACGCCTCAAGGACAAAGGTTGGAGAGACAGGCCTGGAAGGCAAAGGGTAGGGGACCAGACCTGGAAGGCAATGGCTGGGGGACCAGGCCTGGAAGTCAAAGGTTGGGGGACCAAACCGGAACAAGAAGGATTTGAGCACAGGCCTGGAAGGCAAAGGCTGTATTGGGGGGCGGTAGCAAAACTGGAACGAGAATGGTTCTGGGCAAGACCTGGAAGGCAAATGTTGGGGAGTTAAAGTGGAAAGAGTAGGGTCCAGGGGCAGGCCTAGAAGGAAACGTTGTGGAGGCAAAGTGGAACGAGAAGCGTTCGGGGGAAGGGGTGGAAGCTAAAGGCTGGGGAGGCAGGCGTAAAATGGAAAGGGTTTGGGGCCAGGTCTGGAAGGCAAAGGCTCGGGGTCCAAAACTGGAAACAGAAGGGTTTGGGGCCAGGCCTAAAAGACAAAGGCTGGGCTTTGGGTGGGGGGCAAAGCTAGAAAGCGAAGGGTACGGGGCCATGCCTGGAAGGCAAAGGCTCAGAGACCCGTACTGGAAAGGATAGGCTAGGGAGCCCAAACTGCAACAAGAAGTGTTAGCAGCAAGTTTTCGGTGACAGGCCTGGAAGGCAAAGGCTGGGGGGCCCGGCCTGGAATTCAAAGGTCGAGGGGCCATACGTGGAAGACAAATCCTGGGAGGCCAAAATTGGAATGAGAGGTTTCCGGGTCCAGGCTTGATAGGCAAAGCCTGGGGGACCAGAGCTGGAAGGCAAAGACTAAGGAGCCAAAACTGGGACAGGAAGGGTTAGGGGTCAGACCTTGAAAGACCAGGAGGGAGCCAGTCCTAGAGTGCAAAAGCCGGGGGGCCAGGCCAGGAAGGCAAAGGCTGTGTAGCCAGGCATGGAAGGCAAAGGTTGAGGGGTCAAAACTGGAACGGGAAAGGGTAGGGGCCAGACCTGGAAAGACCTGGATGGGGGACAAACCTGGAAGGCAAAGCCTGGGGGGCCAGGCCTGGAAAGCAAAGGCTGGGATGGCAAAACGGGATGGGATGGTTTCGGGGACAGGCCTTGAGGGCATAGGTTGGGCAGGTGGGGCGGGCGGGGTCAGAACTGGAAAGAGAAGGATTCCGGGAGAGGCCTGGAAGACAAACGTTGGGGGGCCAAAACTGGAATGAGAAGTGTTAGGGGCAGGCCTTGAAGGCAAAGACTGGGTGGCCAGGTCTGGAGCAAGAAGGATTTGGGGACTGGTCTGCAAGGGAAAGGCTGGGGGACGAGCCCTGGAAGAGGAAGGCTGGGGGACAAAACTGGAACGAGAAGGATTGGGGACAGGCCTGGAAGGCAAAAGCTGGGGGACCAAAATTGTAACGTGAAGACTTTGGGGACAAGCCTGGAAGGCCAATGCCGGGGGGCCAGTCCTCGAAGGAAAAGGCTCAGGGCCAGAAGTGACAGGAGAAGCGTTCGGAGATTGGTACAGATGACAAAGGTTGGGGGTCTACAACAGGAACCAGAATGGTTCCGGGTCAGACCTCCAAGGCAAAGCCTGGGGGGCCAGGCCTGAAAGGCAAACGCTGAGGGGCCAAAACTGGACCGTGAAGCATTCGGGCCAAGCCTGGAAGGAAAAGGCTGGAAGGGCCAAAACTGACAAGAGAAGGGTTCGAGGACAGGCTTGGAAAAACCTGGACGGGAGGACAGCCCTAGAAGGCAAAGGCTGGAGGGCCAGACCTGAAAGGTAAAGGCTGCGTGACCAGACCTGGAAGGCAAAGGATACATGGCCAGGACTGGAAGGCAAAGCCTGGGGGGCCAAAAGTGGAACAAGAAAGGTTCGGAGCTAGGCCTGGAAGGCAAAGGCTGGATGGGCAAAGCTGGAAAGAGAAGGGTTCTGGGCCAGGCGTGGAAGGCAAAGGCTTTGGGGTCAAAACTGGAACGAGAAGCCTTTGGGGTCAGGCCTGGAAAGCAATGTCTAGGAGCCAGGCCTAGAAGGCTAAAACTGGAACAAGAAGGGTTGGGAGCCAGGCCTGGAAGGCTAAGGTTGGGAGGCCAAAACTGGAACAAGAGGGTTTGGGGCCAGGCCTCGAGGGCAAAGGCTGTGGTGCCAGGCCTGGAAGGCAAAGATTGAGGGGCCAAAACTGGAACGGGAAGGGGTAGGGGCCAGACCTGGAAAGACCTGGATGGGGGACAATCCTGGAAGGCAAAGCGGGGGGGGCCAGGCCTGGAAAGCAAAGGCTGGGATGGCAAAACGGGATGGGATGGTTTCGGGGACAGGCCTTGAAGGCATAGGTTGGGCGGGTAGCGGGCTGGGTCAGAACTGGAAAGAGAAGGATTCCGGGGTAGGCCTGGAAGACAAAGGTTGGGGGGCCAAAACTGGAATGAGAAGTGTTAGGGGGTGGCCTTGAAGGCAAAGACTGAGGGGCCAGACCTGGAACAAGAAGGATTTGGGGACAAGTTTTCAAGGCAAAGGCTGGGGGACCAGGCCTGTAATGCAATGGCTGGGAGACCAGGCCTGGAAGTCAAAGGCAGGTGGACCAAACTGGAACGGGAAGGATTTGGGCACAGGCGTCAAAGGCAAAGGCTGTGGTGAGGGGGCGGGTGGCTAAACCGGAACGAGGAGGGTTCTGGACAAGGCCTGGAAGGGAAAGGCTGGGGTGTTCAAGTGGAAAGAGTAGGGTTCAGGGGTAGGACTGGAACGCAAAGGTTGTGGAGGCAAACTGGAACAAGAAAGGTTCGGGGAAAGGGCTGGAAGCCAAATGCTGGGGAGCCAGGCTTAGAATGAGAAGGGTTTGGTGCCAGGTCTGGAAGGCAAAGGCTCGGGGACCAAACCTGGAAACAGAAGGGTTTGGGGCGAGGCCTGAAAGACAAAGGCTGGGGTGGGGGTGGGGGGCAAAACTAGAAAGAGAAGGGTACGGGGCCATGCCTGGAAGGTAAAGGCTCGGTTACCCGCACTGGAAAGCAAAGGCTAGGGAGCCCAACCTGGAACAAGAAGTGTTCGGTGAAAGTGTTCGGTGACAGGACTGGAAAGCCAAAGGCTGGGGGGCCAGCCCTGGTTTTCAAAGGTTGAGGGGCCACACCTGGAAGACAAAGGCTCACGGACCAAACCTGGAATGAGAAAGGTTCCTGGCCAGACCTGGAAGGAAAAGGCTGGGGGGCCATGCCTGAAGGGTTAAGGCTGGGGGCCCAAAACTGGAATGAGTAGGCTTTAGAGCCAGTCCTGGAAGGCAAAGGATGGGGGCTAAACCTGGAATGAGAAGGGTTGGGGCCAGGCTTTGAACGCTGGGGTGTCATAACTGGAACGAGAAGGGTTCAGGGACAGGTCTGCAAGGCAAAGCCTTGGGGGAGCTAAACTGGAAAGAGATGGGTTCAGGGCCAAGCTTGGAAGCCAAAAGCTGGAGGGGAAGTGCCTGGAACAAGAAGGGATTGGGTCCAGGCCTGGAAGGCAAAAGCTCTAGGGCCAAAACTATTAAGGGAATGGGTCTGGGTCTGGCTCTAGGGCCAAAACTATTAAGGGAATGGGTCTGGGTCTGGCTTGGAAGGCAAAGGATGGGAGGCCAAAACTGGAACAAGAAGGGTTCGGAGCCAGGCCTGGAAGGCAAAGGCAGCGGGGCCAGGTATAGAAATCTAAGGCTGAAGAGCCAAAACTGGAAAGAAAAGGATTCAGGGCCAGGCCTGCAAGGCAAAGGCTGTGGGACCAAAACTGGAGAGGGAATGGTTCGGGGAAAGGGCTGGAAGGCAAAGGCTACGGGGCCAAATCTAGAATGAGAAGGGTTTTGCGACGGGCCTTCAAGGCAAAGGAAAGGGGATCAGGTCTGGACGTCAAAGGCTGGAGAGCCAAAACTGGATAGAAAAGAGTTGGGGGCCAGGCCTGCAAGGCAAAAGCTAAGGGACAAAAATGGAAAGAGAAGGGTTCAGGGCCAGGCCTGGAATGCAAAGCCTGGGGTGGCTAAGGGGGCAGGACGGGGGGCAAAACTGGAACGGGTAGGGTTCAGGGCCAGGTCTGGAAGGCAAAGTCTTGGAAGATAAATCTGGAAAGAGAAGGGTTCGGGCAAAGCCTGGAAGTCCAAGGCTGTCGGGGCAAAGCTGGAACGAGAAGGATTCGAAGTCAGGCCTGGAAGGCAAAGGCTGGGGACCCTGGCTTGGAACGCTAAGGGGTCGGGGCCAGGCCTTGGAATGCAAAGGCTTGGGGACCAAAACTGGAACAAGATGGCGTCTGGGCCAGGTGTGGAAAGCAGTGGTTGGGCGGCCAGGCCTGGAAGGCAAAGGCAGCTGGGCTAAAAGTAGAAAAACAAGAGTTTATGGCCAGGCTTGGGAAGGAAAAGGCTGAGGGTACAAAATTGGAAGGAGAAGGGATAGGAGCCAGACCTGGAAAGACCTGGCAGGGGGACCAGTCCTGGAAGGCAGAGCCTGCATGGATAGGCCTTGAAGACAAAGGCTGGGAGGCCTAAACTGGAATGAGAGGTTTCCGGGTCCAGGCCTGATAGGCAAAGTCTGGGGGACCAGACCTGGAAGGCAAAGGCTAAGGGGCCAAAACTGGGACAGGAAGGGATAGGGACCAGAACTGGAAAGACCTGGAGGAGGACAGTGCTAGAATGCAAAAGCCGGGGGGCCAGGCCTGGAAGGCATAGAGTATATGGCTAGGCCTGGAAAGCAAAGGTTGGAAGGCCAAAACTGAAATGAGACATTTTCAGGGCCAGGCCTGATAGGCGAGGTTTCGGGGGCTAAAACCAGAACGAAAAGGGTTCAGGGCCAGGCCTAGAAGGTAAAGGCTAGGGTGGCAAACCTGGAATAAGAAGGGTTCTTTTCCAGACCTGGAAGGCAAAACCTGGGGGCCAAAACTGGAAAAGAAGTGTTCGAGGCCAGACCTGGAGGGCAAAGCCTGGGCGGGGGGATGGAGAAGCAAAACTGGAGCAAGAAGGGTGAGGGGCCAGGCCTGGAAGGCAAAGGCTTTGGGACCAAAACTGAAGCAAGAAGGCTTTGGGGCCTGCCATGAAAGGCAAATGCTTGGGGGCCAAAACTGGAATGAGAAGGGTTCAGGGTACGCCTGGAAGGGAAAGTCTGGCGGGGCAAACCTGGAATGAGAAGGGTTCGGTGTCAGGCTTGGTAGGCAAAGGCTTGGGTGGCAAAATTGGAACGGGAAGGTTCCAGTATAGGCCGTATAAGGGCATTAATCTTTCGCAGGTCCATAAGCATGCGGTATTTCCCAGTGTTTTTCTTTTTTATCATAAACACGGGAGAATTATTGGGGCTAAACGAGATCTCCAAGTGCCCTGCTTTCAATTGCTCCTCTACTATCTCCTTGAGCGCCTGAAGCTTTTCTAAGGTGAGGGGCCACTGGTCCACCCACACAGGCTCGGAAGACTTCCAGACCAATGCGGGTGTCTCTAGGCGCCGCACCCCAATGGCCCCTATCCAAAATTTTCAGCCTGATCAGTCAATTTTAGTCCCATTGCCTGCATAACATCTCTTCCCCACAACTTTGTTCCCAGGTCTTGGACCACAGTGGGCACAAATTGTCCTTGTTTTCCCTCGCATTTCCAGGTTAGGGGTCTGGCAGCCTCGCGGGCGGTTTGTGTTCCACCTATCCCTTTTATGTCTATCTGTCCCTCTGTCGTCAGCCATGCGGCTGGCCAATCGCGGAGGGTGACCACCGAGCGGTCAGCACCGGTGTCGAGAATCACTCAAAAAGGAATCCCTTCAACAATCACCGTCTTCCAAGGTTTGGCTAAGGTTATGGTCTGCAGGAGGTTTATGTCCGGAGGTCCTGCCTCTAGCGGCGTGGCCTTTACTATGGGTCTCGATCTTTCAATGAATATAGGGTATGGGTGAGGATTTGTTAGGGGGACTTGGCTCGAGCCTCCCCCCATTAGGGTGGTGTGAACCACCCCTGATGCTCAGGACTCGAGGCCAGTGACAAGCACGTCCCGTGGCAATGGCCAAACGGGGACGGCCACAGTGTCCCCCGGGTTTATTTTAACATTGTCCATGCACCGGACAGCTGCCCACGGGGTTCCTGTGTCTGGAGCTCTCGATATTCCTGGAGTAGAGAGTCCTTTGGTTCTGACTGCGTCACTGGGTAGACGTGTGGGGCCCGCGCGGGCCCCCCCGCCAGTTTCCCGACTGTTGTCTGTGCCTTTTCTGCCGACACTATTTCGCATAGTGCCCTGGTTTCCCGCACTCAAAACAGGTTGGGGCGCCCCCCTTCTCGGGCCCCAACGCTCGGGGATCCGCCCACACGGCATTGTGCCTTCAAGTGTCCCTGTTTACCACAGCGGAAGCACTTCCTCTGCTCAGACATTCCTCCACGTAACACCTTCACTATGGCCCCCGCTAGCACCTGTGCTTTATACTCCTCGCCCCTCATTCCCTCGCACCAGCTAAGAATACCTTCCAAGGGCGCATCCTTTGGGAGGCCCATCATCGCCTTTTTACAAGCGGAGTTGGCGTTTTCCCTGACCATCTGTTTCAAGACTATCTCCGCTCCGGCATTGTCGCCTATAGACTTCAATACTGCTTGTTGCATTCTGGAGACAAAGTCATGTATAGGTTCTCCAGGTCCTTCCTTGATCTGTGTCATGGACAAGCACCGGTCCCCTTTCTGGGGGACCTTGCTCCAGGCTGTCAAGCCTAGTTGTCCCACTAGTACGTACGTCGGGGGGTCGTACAGTAACTGAGCTTCGGTGGTCTCATATGGTCCCGTTCCTGCTAATATTGAGAAGTCCTCGGCGGGGTTATGAAACCCACGCTGTTTTACCATATCCTTCGCTGCAGCTGTGTATTCTGACATACAGATTATAGATTGACCCGGGTCTAAACAACCTCGAGCCAGAGATTTCCAGTCATTTGGCGTGAGGACCGATTCTAGGGTCAGATTTTCGAGCAATTGCTGCACATAGGGAGACTCCGGCCCGTAGGAGGAGCTGGCCGATTTTAGTTCCTTTAGTTTAATCCAAGCTATCGGCTGGAAAGCCCACTGCCCCTCCCCATCCTGTATCTCGGGGTATGCGTCCCAACTCCCTGTGTCCTCCCCCAATCTCCTGCTTTCCTCCAGCGCCATTTGCATCGCCGTTCCGGGCGGGCCTGCGCGACCCTCTGCTCCCACCCCTCTTTCTCGCGAATCGCGCTTAAACCCGCTACCCATACTTAATTCGGCTAGCTGCCTTCGAAGCCGTGTCATTTCCGCCTCCTTTTCTGACTGCGCCATACTTCCACTTTTAGCCGCCCCTGATCGTTCTGCTGTACCTCGCGTCTCAAGGACTACACCGGAGGGTGCGCCCAGGGACGACAGATCGGGGTATAGCCTGTGATAGCTCGGTGTCAGGGTCACTGGTTGGGAGGGGGGGCTGTACTGTCTCTCCCGCATCCTCTAGCTGGCTGGCGGCGTTAAAGTGTTGTGCCTTTCGCTCGGGCCCTTTAAGCGCGGCCCCTAGGATGCCATAGATCAGAAAATCATGATCGGTAAGCTCTCCCAGGGAAGAATCCTCATACGTTGTCATCTGTTCCCCCGCTATCCTCCACTGATCCCCAGTCAGTCCAGAATGACAGATCCACCGACAGATCATCGTCAGCTTCCCAATAAATTTCCTAATCTCCTTCAGATGTACGTTCACCCCGCGTTCCTTAAGAATCTTATAACAATATTGTACATACAGTTCCGTCTCATCTGGCTTAAACACAGGCAGCGACTTTCCTGCTCCCATCTTCCCGCCTGACTATGAGTTCCCTAGTCTATGGGGCACTCCTCCTTGGCTTCCCTTTTTACGGGGTCCCCTATCCCTCGGGCCCCACGTTGGGCGCCACTCGTCGCGTTCTGCTTCCCGCAATGCTAGGGTATTACCATCTCAGGTCTTCGGATGTCTCCAGACGTGGCCTGCACGTTCTCCCAAGGAAGAGTCAGCCAGAGGCACCAAACCTGAAGCAGCTTTATTAGTTCCCGTTACATTGCGCCGAAAGCGGCGTTAGGGGGCGGTTCTCCCCTCGCATTCCCTTTTTATCAGCCAAGCGGGTCACATGGTATGGCAGCCAGCGTTCACCAATAAGCTAGGAGAACACGTCCCAGGCTATTTGGCACACACCTGCGCCCTGACCTCCTTATCAGAGGGAGACCAGATGAAAACATCTCTGACCTTGGATGCCGTGGGAACATCTCTGACCTCGGATGCCGTGTGTGACTGCATACCCCTGGGGGCCTGCCAAGGGTGACTTGATTTTCTCAGCCTGGACCTATTTGCTAGGTACTCGCTTCTTGGCTCGGCCGCTTGCCATTCCCCGTGCTCCCGTGGTCCCCCACGCCTAGCCTAACATTTTCCCTGATGTAGCATTTTCCTCTACCCTAAACTTTTCTGCCGGCCTAAGCTTTTCCCCGGCCTAAGCTTTTCCCCTAGGCTAAAGATTTCCCTAGCCTAACCTTCTCCCTGGCCTAACCTTTGCCCATAGCCTAAACGTTTCCCCTAGCCAAACCTTTCCCTTGTATAATCTTTCATTTTCCCTGGCCTAACCTTTTCCCCTAGCCTAAACATTTCCCCGAGACTAATCTTTTCCCCTAGCCTAAATTTCTCCCTGGCCTAACCCTTTTCCCTAGCCTAACCTTTTCCCGGACCTAATATTTTTCCCCAGACCAACCATTTTCCATAGCCTAACCTTCCCTGGCCTAACCATTTCCACTAGCCTAACTTTTTCCCTTAGCCTAACCTTTTCCCTAGCTTAATATTTTCCATGATCTAACCTCTTCTCCAGCCTAACCTTGTCCCCTAGCCTAACCTTTTCCCCTAGCCTAACCTTGTACCCTAGCCTAAGCTTTTCCCAGAACCTACCCTTTACACCTAGCCTAATCTGCTTTACCCCTAACCTAAACTTTACACCTAGCCTAACCTTTTCCTGAAGGCTTACCTTTCCCTCTGGCCTAAACTTTTCACCTGGCTCAAACTTTTCACCTGGCCTAACCTTTTCCCCTGACCTAACCTTTTCCCCTGGCCTAACCTTTTCCTTGATCCAAACCATTTCCCAAGGTGTGAACCTTACCCCTGGCCTAACCTTTTCCCCTAGCCTAACCCTTTCCCCTAGCCCAAGCTTTTCCCTTAATCTAACATTTACACCTAGCCTATCCTACATTTCCCCTAAACTAACCTTTTTCCCTGGCCTAAACTTTTCCTTAATCCTAACCATTTCCCAAGGCGCAAACCTTAGCCTTGGCCTAACCTTTCCCCCTGGGCTAACCTTTTCCCTTAGCATAACCTATTATGCTTAACCTTTTTCCTTCACTTAACCTTTTCCCCTGGCCTAACCTTTTCCCCTGGCCTATCCTTTTCCCTAGCCTAACCATTCCCCTAACATAAATTTTACACCTTGCCTAATCTTTTCCCCTAGGCTAACCTTTTCCCTGGCCTAACCTTTTCCCTGGCCTAGTCTTTTCCCCTGGCCAAACCTATTCCCCTAGCTTAACATTTTCCTCTAGCCTAACCTCTTCCCCTGACCAAACCTCTTCCCCTGACCTCACCATTTCCCATGGCCTTACCTGACCACTAGTCTAACCTTTTTCCTTAGCCTAACCTTTTCCCCTAGCCTAAACTTTACCCTTAGCCTAAACCTTTGTTTTAGCCTAATATTTTCCCCTAGCCTAACCTTTTCCCCTTCCTAACCATTTTCCCTTCCCCAACTTTCTCCCTTAGCCTAATAATTTCCACTAACCTGTTTCCCCTAGCCTAATCTGTCCCCTAGGCTAACCTTTTCCCCTAGCCTGACCTTTCCCCTAGCTTAACCTTTTCCCCTAGCCTAAACTTTTCCCCTTGCCTAACCTTTTCCCATAGAATAACCTGACCCCTAGTCTAACTTCTGTCCTAGACTAACCTTTTCCCTTAGCATAACCTTTTCCCTTGGTCTATCCTTTCCACTGACCTAACCTTTTCCTCTGGCCTACCCTTTTCTCTGGCCTAACTTTCTCCCTGGCCTAACCTTCTCCTGGCCTAACCTTTTCCCCTAGCCTAAACCTTTCCCTAAGCCAAAACTTTTCCCCTAGCCTAAACCTTTCCCTTAGCTTAACCCTATCCCCTAGCCTAAGCTTTTCCCAGAAACTAACCTTTACACCTAGCCTAACCTTTTCCCAAAGGCTTACCTTTCCCTCTGGTCTAACCTTTCTCTCTGGCCTAACCTTTTCCCCTAGCATAATTTATTCCCCGACTTAAACTTTTGCCCTGGCCTAACCTTTCCCCAGGCCCATCCCTTTCTATAGCGTAACATATCCCCTAACCTAAACTTTACATCTTGCCTAACCTATGCTATCCTGGCCTGGCCCTGAGGCCTTTGCCTTCCAGGTTGGGCCTACTTGCCTTTGCCTTGCAGGTTGGACCCCTCCCCACCTTTGCCTTCCAGGCCCAGGCCCCAAGCCCTTCTTGTTCCAGGTTTGTCCCCCCCCACCTTTGACTTCCCAGCATGGCCCCAAAGACTTCACATTCCAGGTTTGCACCCCCCAGCCTTTGCCTTACCGACCTATCCCTGAAGCCTTCTAGTTCCAGATTGCCCCCCCTCCCCCCGGCATTCCAGGCTTGGCCCCTAACCTTTCTCATTCCAGGTTGGGCCCACCCTCCCATTGACTTCCAGTCCTGGTCCCGAACCCTTCAAATTCCAAGTTGGGTTTCCCCGCCTTTGCCTTTTAGGCCTGGTCCCGAAGCCTTCTCGTTCCAGGTTGGGCCCCCCTGCTTTTGGCTTCCAGGCTTGGCCCCGAACACTTCTCGTTCCAGTTTTGGCCCCCACCTTTGCCTTCACGGTTGGACACCCCCGCTTTTTCCTTCCAGGCCTGGCCCTGAGCCCTTCTCCTTCCAGGTTGGGCCCCCCCGCCTATGCTTTCCGACCTGTTCCTGAAGTCGTCTCGTTCCAGGTTTGGCCCCCGCCTTTGCCTTTGATGTTGGACATCCCTGCCGTTTCCTTCCAGGCCTGGCCCAAAAAACTTGTTGTTCCAGGTTGGGCCCTCCCGCCTTTGCCTTTCTGACCTGTCCCCAAAGCCTTCTCATTCTAGGTTGCTCCCAGCCCTTTGATTCCAGGCCTGGCCCCGAACCTTTCTCGTTCCAGTTGGGGCCGCCCCTGCCTTCCTTCCATGCCTGGCCACGAACCCTTCTCATTCCAGGTTTGTTCTCCCCACCTATGCCTTCCAGGCCTGGCCCCAAACATTTCTCATGCCAGTTCCCCCCTGCCTTTGCCTTCCATGTCTGACCATGAACCCTTCTCATTCCTGGTTTGGTTCCCCCCACCTTTGTCATCGAGGCCTGTCCCTGAAGCCTTCTCGTTCCAGGTTGCCCCCCCCCCCCGCATTTGCCTTCCAGGTTGGACTCACCCTCTTTTGCCTTGCAGGCCTGGCCCTGAACCCTTCTTGTTTCAATTTTGCCCCCCCCGCCTTTGGATTCGAGGTTGGACACCCCCGCCATTTCCTTCCAGACCTGGCCCCGAACCCCTTTCATTCAAGGTTGTGCTGCTCCACCTTTGCCTTTCAGGTCGGACCCCCCCGACCTTTGCCTTCCAGGCCTGGCCCTGAACCCTTCTCGTTCCAGGTTTGGCACCCCCAGACTTTGCCTTCCCAGCCTGGCTCCGAAGCATTCGCCATCCAGGCTGGGCCCCTGCGCCTTTGAGTTCCCAGCCTGGCCCCCCGGCCTTTGCCTTCCAGGCCTTGCCCCTAACCCTTCGAGTTCCATGTTTGCCCCCCACGCCTTTGCCTTCTAGACCTGGCCCCGAACCCTTCTCGTTACAGGTTTGGCCCCCCCCGCCTTTGCCTTCCCGGCCTGACTCTGAAGCATTCGCAACCCAGGTTTGCCCTCCCAAGCATTTGCCTTCCCGGCCTGGCCTGTAACCTTCTCGTTCCAGGTTTGGCCCCTCCACCTTTGCCTTCCAGGTCTGGCCCCGAACCCTTCTCGTTCCAGGTTGGACCAACCCCACCATTGCCTTCCCGCCCTGGCCCCAAAACCCTTCTCATTCCATTTTGCACCCGGCCCCGCTTTTGCCTTCCCGGCCTGGCTGCCCACCTTTGCCCTCCTGGCCTCGCCCCAAACCCTTCTTGTTCGAGGTTGGACATCCCCGCCTATGCCTTACCAGCCTGGGCCTGAATCCTTCTCGTTCCAGGTTGGGCCCTCCTGCCTTTGCCTTGCAGGTTGGGCCCCCCAGCCTTTGCTTTCTAGGTTAAACCCCCCGCCCTTCACGGGGGTTCACACTTTTTTTCCAGATTTGGCCCCCCCGGCCTTTGCTTTCCAAGTTTGGCACCAAACCCTTCTCGTTCCAGGTTGGACCCCCCCCGCCCTCCACGGCCTTCCAGGCCTGGCCTCGAAGACTTCGTGTTCCAGGATTGGCTTCCCTGCCTTTGCCTTCCCGGCCTGGCCCCCAAGCCTTCTCGTTCCAGGTTGGGCCTCCCAGCCTTTGCCTTCCCGGCCTGGCCCCCAAGCCTTCTCATTCCAGGTTGGGCCCCCCAGCCTTTGCCTTCCCGGCCTGGCCTCGAACCCTTTTTGTTCCAGGTTTGGCCCCCCACCTTTGCCTGCGAGGTTGGACACCTCCGCTGTTTCCTTCCAGGTCTGGCCCTGAACCTTTCTTGTTCCACGTGGGGCCTCCTGCCATTTCCTTCTAGGCTTGTCCCTGAAGCCTTCTCAATCCAGGTTGCCCCCCCCCACCTCCCCTTTGATTCCAGGCCTGGCCCTAACATTTCTCGTTCAAGGTGGGCCCTCCTCCGCCCCCCGCCATTTCCTTCATGCCTGGCCATGAACACTTCTCGTTTCAAGTTTGGTCCCCCGGCCTTTGTCTTCCAGGCCTGGTCCCGAACACTGCTCATACCAAGTTGGGCCCTCCTCCCTTTGCCTTCAGGTTTGGTCCCCCCGCCTTTGCCTTCCAGGTTGGGCCCCCTGACTTTTGCCTTCCAGGCCTAGCGCCAAACCCTTCTCATTCCAGGTTTGCCCACCGCCCCCCGCTCAACACTTTTGCCTTCCCTGCCCCCTCCGCCTGCTTTTGCCTTCCAGGCCTGTTCTCGAACCCTTCTCGTTCGAGGTAGGACTTCCCCGCCTTTGCCTTCCTGGACTGGGCCCTAACCCTTCTAGTTCAAGGTTTGCCTCCCGCCACCTTTGCCTTGCAGGTTGGGCCACCCTGCCTTTGCTTACAACCTTGGCCCCCCACCCCTCGCCCAAGCCTTGGCCTCCCAGGCCTGACCCTAAACTCTTCTCATTCGAGGTTGGGCCCCTGGGCCTTGGAATTCCCGTCCTGGCCCCCAGGCCTTTGCCTTCCAGGCCTGGACCTGAAGCCTTCTCATTCCAGGTTTGGCCCCCCAGCCTTTGCCTTCCATGCCTGGCCCCAAACACTTCTCTTTTCAGGTTTGGCCCCAAACCCTTCTCATGCCAGATTTGATCCCCCGTTTTTGCTGTCCTGGCCTGCCCCCGCGCCTTCATCTTATAGGCCAGACCCAAACCCCTCTTGTTCGAGGTTGGACTTCCCCGCCTTTGCCTTTCCGGCCTGGGCCCCAACTCTTCTAGTACAAGGTTTGGTCCCCCGACCTTTGCCTTGCAGGTTGGGCCATCCCACCTTTGCTTTCCAGATTGGGCTCCCCCAGCCTTGGCCTTCCAGGCCTAGCCCCGAATCTTTCCATTCCAGGTTGAGCCCCTGCGCCTTTGAGTTCTCGGGCCTTGCCCCCAGGCCTTTGCCTTCCAGGCCTAGCCCCGAAGCTTTCTCGTTCCAGGTTCGGCCCCCCAACCTCTGCCTTCCCAGCCTGGCCCTGAAGCCTTCTATTTTCTGATTGGGTCCCCTGGCCTTTGCCTTCCCGTCTCGTTCCAGGTTGAACCCCCTGTCTTTGCCTTCTAGTTTTGGCCCCGAACGCTTCTCGTTCCAGGTTGGTCCTGCCCTCCTTTGCCTTCCAGGTTGGCCTCTCCCGTCATTTCCTTCCAGGCTTGCCCCCGAAGCCTTCTCGTACCAGGTTGGGCCCCTATGCCTTTGCCCTCCAGGTTTGGGTTCCCCCACCTAGCCCCGTAGCCTTCTCATTCCAGGTTTGGTCCCCCGAATTTGCCCTGCCGGCCTGGCCCCGAACCATTTTGTTCTAGTTTAAGCCCCCCAGTATTTGCCTTCTGGTTTTACCCTTCAGCCTTTCCCTTGCACGTTTGGCTCCAAACCCTTTTCATTCCAGTTTAGCACTCCCAGGCCTCGCCTTGCACGTTTGGCCCTGAACCCTTTACGTTCCAGTAGGTTGCCTCCTGATTTGCCTTCCAAGATTGACCCCGAACTCTTCTCATTACATTTCGGGACCACCCGCCTTTGTCTTCCAGATTGCCCTCCCCCCGCACCCGCCCGGCCTTTGCCTTGCAGGTTTGGCCCCAAACCCTTTTTGTTCCTGTTTCCCTCCCCCGCAACTCCAGTCTTTGTTTTGGAGGTTTGGCCCCAAACCCTTTTCATTCCATTTTGGGCCCCCTAGCCTTGCCTTGAAGGTATGGCCCCAAACCCTTTCGTACCAGTTTGGGGCCCCTTGCTTTTGCCTACCATGCCTGGACTCAAACCCTTCTCGTTCCATTTTAGGCCCCCTAGCCTTTGTCTTCCAGATTTTCCCCTGAGCCTTTGCCTTGCAGGCCTGGCTCTGAACCCTTTTTGTCCTACTTTTGCCCCTCCAGCCTTTGATTTGCAGGTTTGGCCCCAAACCCTTTTGGTTCCATATTGGGACACCTAGCCTTTGCATTGCAGGTTTGGCCCCAGACCGGTCTCGTTCCATTTTGGGTCCACTAGCCTTCTCCTTGCAGGCCTGTTCCCAAACACTTTTTGTTCCAGTTTGGGTCCCCCAGTTTTTGCCTTCCAATTTTGCCCCCCCCCAGCCTGTTCTTGAAGGTTTGGCCCCCAACTCTTCTCGTTCAAGTTTTGCCCCCCAGCCTTTGCCTTGCAGGTTTGGCCCCAAACCCTTCTCGTTGCAGTTTGGACCCTGCAATTTTTGCCTTGCAGGTTTGGTCCCGAATGCTTTTTGTTCTTGTTTGGGCCCTGAAGGCTTTGCAAGTTTGACCCTGAACACTTTTTGTTCCAGTTAGGACCCCACAGCTTTTCCCTTGCAGGTTTGTCCCCGAATACTTTTTGCTACAATTTTAAGCTCTGCAGCTTTTGCCTTGCAGGTTTGCTCCCCTTACCTTTGTCTTGAGGTTTGGTCCTGAAACTTTTTCATTCCAGTTTCGGCCCCTCAGTGCTTGCCTTGAAGGTTTGGCCAGTTTGGCCCCCAATCCTTAGAGTTCCAGTTTGGCTCCCTCAGAGTTTGCCTTGGAGGTTTCGCCCCCCCGCAGACTTTGCCTTGCAGATTTGGCCTGAACTCTTTTCGTTCAGGTTAGGGGCCCCACAGCCTTTCCCTTGCAGGTTTGGCCCAAACTCTTTTAGGTCCCATTTGGGCCCTGCAAGCTTTGTCTTACATGTTGGACCCCAAAACCTTTTGGTTCCAGTTTGGACTCCGCAGCTTTGGCCTTGCAGGTTTGGCCCCGAACATTTTTGGTTCTAGTTTAGTCCCGGCAGCCTTTGCCTGGCACGTTTGGCCCCGAATCCGTTTGGTTGCAGTTTGGGCCCCACAGCCTTTGCCTTACAGGCTTGCCCCCGAACCCTTTTATTCCAGTTTGGGTCCCTTAGAGTTTGCCTTGCTGGTTTGGCCCCGAACCCCTTTCCTTCAGGTTTTGGCCCCACAGCCTTTGTCTTGCAGGTTTGACCCACAACCCTTTTTGTTCCAGTTTGGCCCCCGCAGAGTTTGCCTTGCAGGTTTGGCCGAAACCCGCTTCGTTTCCGTTTGGGTCCCGTGACCTTTGCCTTGCAGATCTGGCCCCGAGCCCTTATTTGGGCCCTGCAGTCTTTGCTTTGCAGGTTTGGCCCTGAAACCTTTGGGTTCCAGGTTGGGCCCCGCAGCCTTTACTGTGCAGGTTTGACCCTTCAGCATTGCCTTGTAAGTTTGGCCCCGAACCCTTTTCGTTCAGGTTTGAGCCCCACAGCCTTTGCCTTGCAGGTTTGGCCCTGAACCCTTTTGGTTCCAGTTTTGGCCCCGCAGTCTTTGCCTTGGAGGTTTGTCCCCCGAGCGTTTGCCTTGCAGGTTTGGCCCCGACCCCTTTTCGTTCAGGTTTGGGCACCGCAGCCTTTGTCTTGCAGGTTTGATCCCGAACCTTTTTGGTTCCACTTTGGGTGCCCTAGAGTTTGCCTTGCAGGATTGGCCCCGAAACCGTTTCATTTCAGTTTGGGTCCCACAAGCCTTTGCCTTGCAGGTTTGGCCCCAAACCCTTTTGGTTCTAGTTTTGTCCCCACAGCCTTTGCCTTGCAAGTTTGGCCCCGAACACTTTTCATTCCAGTTTGAGTCCCACAGACTTTGACTTGCGGGTTGGGCCCGGAACGTTTTTGTTTCCACATTGGGCCCCACAGCCTTTGCTTTGCAGGTTTGGCCCCACAGCCTTTGCCTTGCAGCTTTGGCCCCGAACCCTTTTGGTACCAGTTTGGGGGCCCCAGCCTTTGCCTTGCACGTTAAAAGGTTGTGACACCCTTTTTTTTCCTTCCTTGTCCTCCTACCCAGCCTCAGGGTCTCTAGAGGAATGTGGCACCCATGGGCTGGAGAGGCTTAGATTTCTCCCTGCCCCTATTGACGTTCATGGGCAGGGCTAGGGCAGAAGGCAGGACCTTCTAGGCCCAAGAGAGAGGCAGGGAGCAGCATGGGCTGGAGTTGGGCAGGGGCTCAGATTGGAGGTTGTCCCAGGTTCCACTACTCAATCAGTATAGTGAATCAATTTAGTGAATCAATAGATATCTTTATATAAATAAAATTATAGATAGATACATAAGAGCTGTGGGGCGGGGGGGTTGGGAAAGAGCAAAGTTGTGCCAGTCATGGTGACACAGAAGGGAGTGGGAGCTGAGGAAAAGTGGGGCTTAGTCTGGGAAGGCCTCTTGGAGGAAGTGCACCTTGAATAGGGCTTTGAAGGGAGCAAGAGCGATAGGCAGTTTTGAGGAGGGAGGCCCAAATAAATCAGGTGACTCAATTGGTCATATTGAAGCACTACGGATGGGAGGTAGGACGTGGACCAGGTGATCAGTGGCGAGCTGGGGAGATGGAGGCACAGTGAGAAGGTTAGCACCAGAGGAGCAGAGTGTGTGGTCTGAGATTTAGAAGGAGAGAAGGGAGATGAGGTAGGAAGGGTCAAATTGTTGAAGAGCTTTAAAGTCAATAGTGAGGAGTTTTTGTTTGATACAGAGATGGATAGGCAAGCACTGAAGAATTTTGAGGACGGGAGTGAAGTGTCCAGAGCATGTTCTGTAGAAAAATATTGGAGGTTTGGTCCCGAAGGCTTTTCATTCCAGTTTGGGCCCTCAGCCTTTGCTTTGCAATTATGACCCCGAACCCTTTTGTTTCCAGGCTAAGCCCTGCAGCTTTGCCTTGCAGGTTTGCCCCCCCTCCCATCCTTTGCTTTGCAGGTTTTCCACTAACCTTTTTTAGTACCAGTTTGGGCCCCGTGGCCTTTGCCTTCCAGGTTTGGTCCCGAAATCATTTCATTCCTGTTTGGGCCCCCTAGAGTTTAACTTCGAGTTTGGGCCCAGAACCCTTTTTGTTCAGGTTTGGGCCCTGCCTCCTTTGCCTTGCAGGTTTGGACCCCAACACCTTTTGTTCCAGTTTGCCCCTCCACCCGAGTTTGCCTTCCAGGTTTGGCCCCAACCCCTTTCGTTTCAGTTTGGTTCCCCCAGCCTTTGTTTTGCAGGTTTGGCCCAAAACCCTTTTGGTACCAGTTTGAACCCCCTAGAGTTTGCCTTGCAGGTTTGGCCCCCAACTCTTTTCAATCAGGTTTGGGCCCAGCATCCTCTCCTTTGCAGGTATGGCCCCAAACCATTTTTGTTCCAGTTTGGCCCCCAAAGAGTTTGCCTTGCTGGATTGGCCCCCAACACTTTTTGTTCAAGTTTGGGCCCCACAACCTCTCCCTTGCAGGTAAGGCCCCAAACCATTTTGGTTCCAGTTTGGCCACAGAGTTTGCCTTGCTGGATTTGCACAGAACCTGTTTCGTTTCAGTTTGTATCCCAAAGGCTTTGTCTTGCAGGTTTGGCCCAAACTCTTTTGGTTCCAATTTGGGCGCCCTAGAGTTTGCCATGCAGATTTGGCCCCGAACCCTTTTCATTCCAGTTTGGGCCCCGCAGTCTTTGCCTTGCAAGTATGGCCCCCGAACCCTTATCGTTCCAGTATGGGTCCCACAGCATTTGCCCTTCAGTTTGGTCCCTGAACTCTTCTCGCTCCTTTTTGGGTCAGGCAGCCTTTGCCTTGCAGGTTTGGCCCCCTGGCCTTTGCCTTGCAGGTTTGGCCCCCAACCCTTTTCGTTACAGTTTAGGCCCCGGAGCCTTTGCCCTGCATCTTTGGCCCTGAACCCTTTTGGTTCCAGTTTGGGCCCCCTCGAGTTTGCCTTGTAAGGTTTGGCCCATAAACCTTTGCGTTCAGGTTTTGGCCCTGAGGCCTTTGGCTTGCAGCTTTAGCCCCAAAACCTTGTGGTTCCAGTTTAGGACCTGCAGCCTTTGCCTTGCAGGTTTGGCCCCAAACATCTTTAGTCACAGTTTGGGCCCCATAGACTTTGCCTTGCAGGTTTGGCTCTGAACCCATTTCATTCCAGTTTGGGCCCCACAGTCTTTGCCTTGCAGGTTTGCCCCCCAGCCTTTGCTTTGCGGGTTTGGCCCCAAGCCCTTTTTTTTCCAGTAATGGCCCCGCAGGCTTTGCTTGCAGGTTTGGACCCAAAACCCTTTGGTTCCAGTTTGGGCCCCGCTGTCTTTGCCTTGCAAGTGTGCCCCCCGAGCCTTTGCTTTGCAGGTTTGGTCCCGAACCCATTTGGTCCCATTTTGGGCCCTGCAGCTTTGCCTTGCAGGTTTGGCCCCAAACCCTTCTCGTTCGGGCTAGGCCCCACAGCCTTTACCTTGCAGTTTGGTTCCCAAAACCTTTTTGTTCAGGTTTGGGTCCTGCAGCCTTTACCTTACAGGTTTGGCCCTCAATCCTTAGAGTTCCAGTTTGGGCCCCACAGCCATTGCCTTGCAAGTTGGGCCCAGAACCCTTTTCGCTCCAGGTTGAGCCTCGCAGACTTAGCCTTGCAGGTTGGTCCAGAACGCTTTTGGTCCCAGTTTGGGTCTCGCAGCCTTTGCCCTGCAGGTTTAGCCCCAAACCCTTTTGTTTACAGTTTTGACCCCCTAGAGCTTGCCTTGCAAGTTTGCCCCGAACTCTTTTCCGTCTTACTGAATGGATTGCATTGCTACCCTAAAGAGAAAAAGGGGCTGTAGGGTAAGGTGTAGGTGTATGTGTGTGTGTGAATAATGGAGGGAAGAGTGATGAGGCTGATGCCACTCATGGGAGAACAAGGGACCTGGGCTCTATGCAGGAAGCTAGTTCTGTCTGATTTGCCTGGGACTGAGAAGATAATTCTATAGATGGGTCAAGCCTCTCTGGGACTATAATCCTGACTGCAGGGTCACTGCACAGCCTCACTCTCAGAAGAAGGGATCTTTTGGGGCTCATTGTGAAAGATTGTGGTTTATAATATCAGGAGGAGATCAGGGTATCTCCCCTATTTCTCTCTGAGAAGCAGCGGTGTGCAGATTCCTGCCTGAAATCGAGTTCATAGCGATGTGGGGAGGATAGAAGGCAGGTATTGTACCAGAAACTGAATTCTATCCAGTGTGCATGCAGTTCTGCACCTTCAGTCAATCAATTGGATTGATGGAGTGCCTCCTATGTACAGAGCACTGTACTAAGCACTAGGGAGAGTAGCCATAAGACAGTCACATTACCTGCCCATAACAAGCTTACAGTCTAGAGGGAGAGGCAGACATCAATTTAAACACTTAAATAAGTAAATCAATGAAGGCAGATGGTTGTAGTCATTTTAGTGAGGTGGTCTGCCTATACGCCTCACCTCTCCAGATGATAGGTTTAATGTTTGGAGGAGGAGAGGGAAAATAGTGTCTGCCAAAGAAACCTATGCTGTCTGCAATCTTCTACCCCTCCTTCTCCAGCTATGAGACAGCAGAAGCTGCAGAAGACTGAAGGGTTTGACCACAGAAGCAGAGGACAGGGCAAAGGGCAGGGTGAGGGAACCTGGCCCCTCCATAATCCACATGTGTCTCTTAAGGTCAGGCTCCACAACTCCAAGTGTGTTTCAGTCAGGACTGGTGGAGAAGGTGTAGTGACATTTTGCTTCCATTAAGACACAAACTATACTGCCTCCTACCCAGTGGAGAGCTCTGCAATGAGTCCTATGTTTTGGAGGGAGCAGGAGGTGGGCGTTGGGGAGAAGGGGAGCACGGGTCTGTCCTGTTGGCTCAGACATAAGGTATTTGCCCCCCAACCCCCTCAAAAAAGACTAGATTGCCTGCAATCCTCTATGTCTCCTTCTTCAGCTCTAAGAAAGATTAGAGACAGACAAGGTATGAGCAATGAAACATTAAAACACAACACACATGCACAAAATAAAGCCAAAATCAGTTATTTTCCTCTTCTCTCACTCCCTTGTGTGTCAAACAGCAGGAATGAGGGCTTAGTTGGGGAAGACGTCTTGGAGGAGATGTGATTATAGGAGGGCTCTGAAGGTGGGGAGAGTGATGGTTTTTCTGCTTTACAGGGTCAGACTGCTCTGACTACTCCAGGGTTCCAGTGTCAGCAGGTTGGATGTGGGGGCAGTGAGGAGAGAACTCAGACAGGAAAGAAAGGTGGGGTGGGGGTCAGGACAGTGATGAGAACCCTTTGGAGAGCTGTTTGGAATTTGTGTTTCCCTGGACAAATCCTTTCATACCAGAGATTTAATCCAATCCTATCGCATCCTACCCTATCTTTCCCAAAGCCATCCTCTCTTCCAATGAGCTGCTAGGGCTTCCTCCCGGGACACCTGATCTCTAACCCAGCTGTTTCCAATCAAGTGGATTACTGACGTCAGGCCGGACCCCGCCACGCGCCCCTCCCCCGCGGAAATTACAAGAGTCACTTCCTTCCTGCGGTTAATCAGTGTGTTTACTGAGTGCTTACTATGTGTAGAGCACTGTACTACATGGTTAGGAGAGTACAGTACAACAGAATGAACAGACATGTTAACTGCAGCCTTGACTCACCACCTTAACAGATCTGTCCCCACTTTTCTGCTCTCCTTCCCTTACACCTTCAAGATATGCTTGTCTCCCACAAGCTACCAGAGTTCCCTTTGAATCTTATAGGTCCAGCATCAGTTGAATGTAAGGATCTAAATGGAAGGATACACCTATACACCTAATTGTTGTGGGGTGTATAGTTCAGTGCTTGGTGAGTGTGCCTAAGTGCACGGGTGAGTTGAAAAGGTAAAGTGTGTGTGTGTGTGTGCGTGCGTGTGTGTGTGTGTGCGTGCGTGTGTGTGTGTGTGTGTTTGGTGGGGCTGGTCGTGGGGAGGATGTGAGCTTTAGTCAGGGAAGGCTTACTGAAGAAGAAACAACTTCAGTAGGGCACTTTAAGTTTTGGGCGACCACTGATATGTCCACTATGTAGGTGGGAGGCTGTGTGAATACGTTGGAATGGATGTGGCCCACATGAGACATGATGAGCAGGCTGGATGTTGCAGGAGCTTCCCAAACTCATCTCAGAGCCAACTGGAGGTGGATGTCTAAGGGATCCTGGTGATGGGAGGAGAGGAACCAGCCACTTTACCTACCAGAAGCTTCTTATACTACCTGGCTGTGAAGACTGTTCTTCCTTTAGCGCGGGTGCAGAGGAGCTGAGTTGCCATCTCTAAGGGAAGGTGATGGGGGCATGTGTGGATGATTAAAGTTTATGACAGGAAAGGAAGGAGGTGGTGAGCAGAGGGGCCTATCACTCTCACCACTAAGGCTAGTTCTACAATCTGGGGCTAAGGCTCTTTGGAGGGAATTGGTTTTGCCGGGCTTGACTGTGGGGCTGAGAAGATCCAGGACCCTTTGGATTAACCTTTTCCCCTAGCCTAACCTTTTCCCCTGGCATAACTTTTTACCTAGCTTAAACTTTTCTCCTTTTCCGCTAGCCTTAGCTTTTCCCCTATTCTAACCTATTCCCCTAGCCCAACTTCCTCCCCGAGCCTTACCTTTCCACTGACGTAACCATTTTCCATAGCCTAACGTTTTACCCTAGCTTAGCTATTTACCCTAGCCAAACCTTTTCCCCTAACCTAGACTTTAGATCTTGCCTAACCTTTAGCCCTCGCCTAACCCTTTCCCCTAGCCTAAACCTTTCCCCTCACTTAACCTTTCCCCTCGCCTAAACCTTTTCCCTTCGCCTAACCTTTCCCCCTTGCCTAACCTTTCCCCCTACCCTAACATTCTCCCCTATCGTAACCTTTTCACCTGGCCTAATCTTTTCCCCTGGCCTAAGCTTTACCCTGGCCTAATCTTTTTCCGTATCCTAACCTTTTCTCCTAGCCTAACATTTTCCCTAGGCTGACCGTTTCCCCAGCCTAACATTATCCCATTGCTTAACCATTTCCCATAGCCTAACCTTTTCCCGTGGCCTAACATTTTACTCTTGCCTAACCCTTTCCCCATCCTAACCTTTTACCCCAGCCTAAAATTTTCACCTAGCCTAACCTTATCCCATTGCCTAACCCTTTCCTCTAGCCTAAGCTTTTCCCCTAACCTAAACTTTTCACCCTGCCTAACCTTTTCCCCTCGACTAATGTTTTCCCCAACGTATTATTTCCCCTAGCCTATCTTTTACCCCTGTCCTAACCTTTTCCCCTGTCCTAAGCTTTTCCCCTGGCCTAACCTTTGCCCCTGGCCTAACTTTTTCCCCTAGCCTAATGTTTACCCCTAGCGTAACCCTTCCCTAGCCAAATCTTTCCCCTTGCCTATCCTTTTCCCCTAGTCTAACCTTATCCAATGGCCTATCCTTTTCCCCTAGCCTAACATTTTCCCTTAGCCTAATATTTTCCCCTACATTAAACTTTACACCTTGCCTAAACTTGTCCCGGAGCCTAACTTTCTCCCTGGCCTAACCTTTTTCCTCTATACTAACCTTTTCCCCTGTCTTAAGGTTTTCCCCGACCTAACCTTTTCACCCAGCCTAACCTATTGCTCTAGCCTAACCTTTACACCAAGACCAACCTATCTCCTGCCCTAACGTTTCCCCTAGCCTACGGTTTACCCATAGGCCATCCTTTTCTCTGAAAATAACCTTTTTCCTGGCCTAAACTTATCCCATGGCCTAATCTTTTCTCCTAGCTTAACCTTTTCCTCTAAACTAGCCTTTTTGCTTACCCTAACCTTTTTCCTTAGCCTTAACCTTTCCCCTAACCAAACCTTAATAGCTAGCCTAATCTTTTCCCCTAGCCTAACCTTTTCCCATGGCCTATCCTTTCCCCTAGTTTAACCTTTTCCCTTGATCTATCCTTTCCCCTAGCCTAACCTTTTCCCCTACCCTAACCTTTCCCATTACTTAACCTTTTCCCACTAGCCTGAACATTTCCCCGAGACTAACGTTTTCCTATCCTAACCTTTTCCCTAGCCTAAAGTTTTCCCCTAGCCTAACCTTTTCCCTTGGCCTAACCTTTTCCCCTGGCCTAACCTTTTCCCCTGGCCTAACCTTTTCCCCTGGCCTAACCTTTTACCCTAGCCTAACCTTTGACCCTACTCTAACCCTTACACCTAGCCTAACCTGCTTTTCCCATAACCTAATCTTTACACTTAGCCTAACTTTTTCCCTAAGTTTTATCTTTCCCCCGGCCTAAGCTTTTCCCCTAGCCTAACCTTTTCCCCTAGATTAAACTTTTACCCTAGCCTAACATTTTACCTTAGCTTAAGCTTTTCCCCTAACCGAACGTTTACACCTAGTTACCCTGTATCTACTCCAGCACTTAGAACAGTGCTCTCCACATAGTAAGCGCTTAACAAATACCAACATTATTATCCTGCTTTTCCCCTAACCTAATGTTTAAACCTAGGCTACCCTTTCCCCAAAGGCTTACCTTTCCCCCTTGCCTAACCTTTTCCCCTAGCATAACCTATTCCCCGACTTAAACTTTTCCCATGGCCTAGCCTTTTCCCCTGCCCTATCCTTTTCCGTAGCCTAACCTTTCCCCTGACATAAACATTACACCTTGCCTAACCTTTCCCCTCGCCTAACCTTTCCCCTCTCCTAACGTTTTGCCCTAGCCTAACATTTTCCCTGATATAACATTTTCCCCTGCCCTAAACTTTTCTGCTGGCCTAAGCTTTTCCCTTAGTCAAATATTTTCCCCTAGCCTAACCTTTTCCCCTAGCCTAACCATTTACCATAGCCTAACCTTTTCCCTGATTTATCATTTTCCCCTAGCCTAAACATTTCCCCTAGCCTAACCTTTCCCTTGCATAATCTTTCCCCTGGCTTAAGATTTTCCACTTGCTTATCTATTTCCCATAGTCTCACCTTTTCCCTGTCCTAACCTTTTCCCCTAGCCTAAACATTTCCCCGAGACTAACCTTTTCCCCTGGCCTCACTTTCTCCCTGGCCTAACCTTTTACCCTAGCCTAACAATTACCATAGCCGAACCTTTTCCCTGACCTACCCTTTTTACCCAGACAAGCCATTTTCCAAAGCCTACCCTTTCCGCCGCCTAACTTTTTTCCCTAGCCTAACCTCTCCCATAGCTTAATCTTTTCCCCTAGCCTAATCTTTCCCCTAGCCTAACACTTTCCCCTAGCCTAAGCTTTCCCTTAACCAAAACTTTACAGCTAGGCTAACCTGCTTTTCCCCTCACCTAACCTTTACACCGAATCTAATCTTTTCCCGAAGGCTTAACTTTCCCCTGGCCTAACCATTCCCCCTGGCCTAACCTTTCCCCTTGGCCTAACCTATCACCCTGGCCTAACCTTTTCTCCTAGCATAACCTATTCCCTCGCTTCAACTTTTCCCATGGCCTAACCTTTTCCCCTGGCCTATCCTTTTCCCTAGCCTAACCTTTCTCCTAACCTAAATTTTACACCTTGCCTAACCTTTTCCCATAGCCTGACCTTTCCCCTTACCTAACTTTTTGCCCTAGCCTAACCTTTTCTGTTTTCCCGTAGCCTAACCTTTCCTCTAGCCTAACCATTTCCTCTAGCCTATCCTTTTCCCCTCGCCTAGTCTTTTCTCCTAGCCTAAGCTTTCCCCCTGGCCTTTCCTTTTCCCTGTGCTAACCTTTTCTTCTGGCCTAAGCTTTTCCATGACCTAAGCTTTTTCCCGGCCTAACCTTTTCCCCTAGCCTAAACCTCTCCCCAGCTTACTCTTTTCCCCGAGTCTAATTTTTTCCCTAGTCTAACCCTTTCCCCTAGCCTAAGCTTTTCCCCTAAACTAATCTCTACACTTAGCCTAACCTGTTTTTAACCTAACCTAACCTTTACACCTAGCCTAACCTTTTCCCGAAGGCTTACCTTTCCTAACCTTTCTCCCGACCTAACCTTCTCCCCTAGCATAATCTATTCCCCGACTTAAACTTTTCCCATGGCCTAAGCTTGTTCCCTGGCCTATCCTTTTCCCTAGCCTAAACTTTCCCCTAACCTAAATTTTATCTCTTGCCTAACCTATGCCTTTCTGGCTTGGCCCCGAGGCCTTCACGTTCCAGGATTGGCTCCCCCGCTTTTGCCTTCCAGGTTGGACCCCACTGCCTTTGCCTTCCAGGCCTGTCCCCAAGCCTTTCTTGTTCCAGGTTGGGCACCCCGGCCTTTGCCTTCCAGGTCTGGCCTTGAATCCTTCTTGTTCCAGGTTTGGTCCCCCACTTTTGCCTTCTGGGTTGGGCCCCCAGGCCTTTTTCTTCCCGACCTGGCCCCGAACCCTTCTCATTCCAGGTTTGGCCCTGAACCCTGCTTGTTCCCGGTTTGGCCCCCAGCCTTTCCTTTCCGGGTTGGGCACCCCCACCCCTTGCCTTTGCCTTCCAGGCCTGTCCCGAGCATTTCTTGTTCCAGGTTGGGCACCCCGGCCTTTGACCTCCAGGCCTGTCTCCAAACCCATCTCGTTTCAAGTTTCCCCTACGTAACCTTCCCCCATTCTATCATCTTTACCAGGCCTTACCTTTTCCCCTAGCCTAACTTCTCCCCAGCCTAACGTTTTTGCCTGGCCTAACCTTTTCCCTTGGCTTAACCTTTCCCCCTAGGCTAACATTGTCCCTTGGCCTATCTTTTTCCCTGACCTAACCCTTTCCCCTGGACTAACCTTTTCCCTTAGCCTAAACTTTTCCTCCAGCATACTCTTTTCCCCTAGCCTATCTTCTTCCCCGGCCTAAGTTTTTCCCATAGCCTAACCTGACCCCGAGCCTGACCTTTACCATAGCCTAACATTTTTCCTAAACTTTTCCTTGGCCTATCCTTTTCCCTGACCTAAGCTTTTTCGGTAGAGTTACCTGTTCCTCTGGCCTAATGGTTTCTCCTGGCCTAACTTCTTCCCTGGCCTAACTTTTTCCCTGGCCTAACCTTTTTCCCGGGCTAGCCTTTTCCCCTGGCCTAGCCTTTTCCTCCAGCCTAACCTTTTCCCCCAGTCTAAGCTTTTGTCCTCGCCTTACCATTTCCCCTGGCTCAACCATTTCCCCTGGCCCAACCTTTTACCTTGGCCTAACCTTGTCCCTTAGCCTAACGTTTTCCCCTAGCCTAACGTTTTCCCCTAGCCTAACATTTTCTCCTAGCCTAACCTCTTCCCTTGGCCAAACCTTTTTCCAAAGCCTAACCTGACCCCTAGCCTAACCTTTATCCTAGCCTAAACCTTTCCCCTAGCCTAACCTTCTCCCTGGCCTCACCTTGTCCTCTAGCCTAATCTTGTCCCGTCGCCTAACGTTTTCCCCTCGCCTAAACCTTTTAATGATAATGATAATAACAATAATAATAATAATAATGTTGGTATTTGTTAAGCGCTTACTATATGCAGAGCACTGTTCTAAGTGCTGGGGTAGATACAGGATAATCAGGTTGTCCCACGTGAGGCTCATAGTCTTAATCCCCATTTTACAGATGAGGTAACTGAGGCACAGAGAAGTTAAGTGACTTGCGCACAGTCACACAGCTAACAAGTGACAGAGCCGGGATTCAAACTCATGACCTCGGACTCCCAAGCCCATGCTCTTTTCACTGAGCCATGCTGCTTCTCCTAAGGTTATCCTCTAGCCTAACCTTTCCCCTAGCCAACTCTTTCCCCTATGCTACTCCTTCCCGTAGCCTAACCTCTTCACCTAGCCTAACTTTTGCTGCTAGCCTAAACTTCACCCTGGCCTTAACTTTTCACCTCATCTAACACTTTCCCCTGGCCTAAGCTTTTCCCTTGGTTTAACATATTCCCCTAGACTAATTTTTTTCCCCTGGCCCAACATTTTCCCCTGGCCTAAAATGTTCTCCTAGCTTAACCTTTCTCCTTTCCTAACGTTTTCCCCTAGCCTAACCTTTTCCCTTGGCTTAACATTTTCCCATAGACTAACCTTTTCCCCTGGTCTAACCTTTTCTACCAGCCTAAACTCTCCCCCAGCCTCAATTTTCCCCTCGCCTAACCTTTTCCCCTCGCCTGACCTTTTCCCCTAGCCTAATGTTTTTGCCAGGTCTAACCTGTTCCCATAGACTAACTTATCACCAGCCTAATGTTTTTGCCTAGCCTAACGTTGTCTCTTGGCCTAAGTTTTTCCCCTACCCTTCCTTTGCACTAGCCTAACGTTTTTACCTAGCATAACCGTTTCCCTTGGCCTATCCTTTCCCTGACCTACCCTTTTCCCATAGCCAAACATATTCCCCTGGTCTAACTTTTTGCCATAGCTTAACCTGACCCCTAGCCTAACCTTTCCCCTAGCCTAAGGTTTTTTCCTAGACTAACCGTTTCCCTTGGCCTATCCTTTTCCATGAAATAACCGTTTTTCCCTAGCCTAACCTTTTCCCCACGTGTAAAAATTTCCCCTGACTTACTCTTTTCTCCTGGCCTAAGCTTTTTCCTGGCCTATCCTTCCTCCAGACCTAACCTTTGACCCTGGCTTAAATTTTTCCCCTAGCCTAACCTTTTCTCCTAGTCTAACCTTATTCCCTAGCCTAACCTTTTCCCCTGGCCCCATTTTTGCCCTAGCTTAACCTTTTCCCTTACCCTCACCTATTCCCCGGGCTAACCTTTTCCCCAGCCCCACCTTTCCCCTAGCCTAATCTTTTCCTGTAACCTAACCTTTCCCTTGCCATATCTTTCTCCTGGCCTATCCTTTTCCCCTAGCTTATCCATTTCCCATAGTCTAACCTTTTCCCTGGCCTAACCCTTTCCCCTAGACTAAGCATTTCCCTTAGCCTAAACTTTTCCTCTGACCTAACCTTTTCCCAAGGCCTAACCTTCTCCCTGGCCTAACCTTTTCCCTTAACCTAAACTATAGACCTTGTCTAACCTTTTCCCATAACCTATCTTTTCCCCTCAACTAACCTTTTACCCTTGCCTAAGTTTTCCCCCTAGCATAACCTTTTCCCCTGGCCTAAGCTTTGCCCTGCCTAACATTTTTCTGTATTCTAACCTATTCTCTTAGCCTAACATTTTCCCTAGCCTAACCGTTTCCCCAGCCTAACCTTATCCCGTTACCTAACCACTTTGCCTTGCTTAACGTTTTCCCTTGGCCTATCCTTTCCCCTGGCCTAGCCTTTGCCGTGGTCTACCCTTTTCCCCTGGCCTAACTTTTTCCCTTAGCTTAACCATTTCCCATAGCCTAACATCCTCACCTAACCTAACGTTTTCCCCAGGCCTAGCCTTTTCCCCTAACCTAACCTTTTCTCATTGCCTAACCCTTTCCCTTAGCCTAAGCTTTTCCCCTAACCTAAGCTTTCCCCTAACCTAAAGTTTTCACACTGCCTATCCTTTTCCCCTCGACTAATGTTTTCCCCAACCTAATATTTCCCCTAGCCTAACCTCTTCACTGGCCTAACCTTTTCCCTTAGTCTAAACATTTCCCCGAGACTAACCTTTTCCCCTAGCTTAACTTTTTCCCCTAGCCTAACCTTTTCCCTGAGCCTAATCTTTTACCCTAGCCTAAACTTTTACCCTAGCCTAACCCTATGCCCTAGCCTAAGCTTTTCCCTGAACCTAAACTTTACACCTAGCCTAACCTGCTTTTCCCCTAACCTAACCTTTACACCTTGCCTAACCTTTTCCTGAAGGCTTACCTTTCCCCTGGCCTAACCTTTCCCTCTGGCCTAACTTTTCCCCTAGCATAACCTAGTCCTTGATTTAAACTTTTCCCCTGGCATATCACTAACCCTAGTCTAAAATGTCCCTTAACCTAAACTTTACATCTTGCCTAACCTATTCCTTCCTGGCCTGGCTTTGCTTTCCAGGTTTGGCCCACCTACCTTTGCCTTGCAGGTTGGACCCATCCCCGCTTTTGCCTTCCAGGCCCAGGTCCCAAACCCATCTCGTGCCAGACTTGGCTCTACCCGCATTTGACTTCTCGGCCTGGCCTCGAAGCCTTCGTGGTCCAGGTTTGCACCCGCTTCTCCCCGCCCCAGCCTTTGCCTTCCCAGCCTGGCCCCGAAGCTTTTGCTTTCCAGGTTTGGCCTCCCAGCCTTTGCCTTCCAGGTTAGATGTCCCGCTCCATTCCTTCCAGGCCTGGCCCCGAACACTTCTCGTTCCAGGTTCGGCCCCCCGCCTTTGCCCTCCCGACCTGGCCCCGAACACTTGTCGTTCCAGGTTGAGTCCCCCAGCCTTTGATTTCCAAGCCTGGCCCCGAACCCTTCTCGTTCCAGGTTGGGCTCCCCTCCTTTGCCTTCCTGGCCTGGCCTAGAACCCTTCTCTTTCCAGGTTTGGCCCCGCTGCCTTTGCCTTCCAGGTTTGGCCTCAAACCTTTCTCATTCCAGGTTGGACCCACCCCGCCCCACCATTGCCTTCCAGGCCTGGCCTGAAGCCTTCGTCTTCTAGGTTAGGCTCCCCAGCCTTTGCCTTCCCGACCTGTCCCCAAAGCCTTCCTGTTGCTGGTGTGTCCCCCCCACTACCTTTGCCTTCCCGGCCTGGCCCCAAAGCCTTCTCGTTCCAGGTTCGGCCTCCCAGCTTTTACCTTCCAAACCTGGTTCTAAAGTCTTCTCACTCCAGGTTGGGTCCTCGAGGCTTTGCCTTCCAGGCCTCGCCCTGAACCCTTCTCGTTCCAGGTTTGACACCTCTGATTTTGCCTTCCAGGCCTGGCTCAGAAGGCTTCGCATTCCAGTTTGGGCCCCCCGCCTTTGCCTTCCCGACCTGGCCCCGAAACCTTTCGTTCCTGGTTGGGCCTCTCCGGCTTTGCCTTCCAGTTTGGACTCCCCCTCCTTTGCCTTTCAGGCCTGGCCCCAAACCCTTTTCATTCCAAGTTGTGCCACCGCCGCCGCCCCGCCTTTGCCTTCCAGCTTGTCCACCCCTGCTTTTGCCTTCTAATTTGTGACCCCCTCCCACCTTTTCCTTCCACGTCTAGCCCTGAACACTCTCGTGTCAGGTTTGCCCCCCGCCCCGCGCTTTTGCCTTCTCGGTCTGGCCTTCCGTCTTTGCCTTCCAGCCCTGGCCCCAAACCCTTCTTGTTCCGGTTGGGGGTGACCATTGACCTCCAGACCTGGCCTCCAAGCTTTTTCATTCCAGGATGGACCCCCCCTAGCCATTGTATTCCACTCCTGGACCTGAATCCTTCTCCTTCACTGCCGCCTTTTCCTTCCAGGCCAGGCCCCGAATGCTTCTCGTTCTAGGTTGGACCCTCCCCCCCGCTCAGCCTTTACCTTCCCAGCCTGTCCCTAAGCCGTTATCGTTCCAGGTTGGGTCCCCACACCTTTGCCTTTGAGGCCTGACCCCAAAGCCTTCTCGTTCCAGGTTGGGCTGCTCCACCTTTGCCTTCCAGGTTGGACTCCTCATCTTTTGCCTTCCAGGCATGGTCCAGAACCCTTCTCGTTTCAGGTTTTCCCCCTCTCCCCGTCTTTGCATTCGAGGTTAGACACCCCTACCGTTTCCTTCCAGACCTGGCCTCAAACCCTTTTTGTTCCAGGTTGCACCACCTCGCCCCCTGCCGGCTTTTGCCTTCCAGGTTGGACCCACCCCGCCTTTGCCTTCCAGGCCTGGCCCTGAACCCTTCTGGTTCCAGGTTTGCCCCCCACCCCCCACCTTTGCCTTTCCGGCCTGCCTCTGAAGCATTCGCATTCCAGGTTTGCCCCGCCAAGCATTTGCCTTCCTGACCTGGCCCCATAACCTTCGCGTTCCAGCTTTGGCGCCCCCCAGCCTTTGTCTTCAAGGTTGGATGCCTCCCTCCTTTTCCTTCTAGGTCTGGCCCCGAACCCTTCTCTTTCCAGGTTGGACTCCCTAGCCTTTGCCTTCCCGACTGGATCCCAAACACTTTTCGTTCCAGGTTGAGTCCTCCAGCCTTTGATTTCCAGGCCTGGTCCAGAACCCTTTTCTTAAGAGGTTTGGTCCTCCTGCCTATGCCTTCGAGGCCTGATCCCGAATCCATCTCGTACCAGGGTGGGCCCCCCTACCTTTGCCTTCCAGGATTGGCTCCCCCACCTTGGCCTTCCAGACTTGACCCCGACCTCTTCTCGTTCCGGGTTGGGCCCCTGCACTTTTGCCTTCCAGGTCTGGCCCTGAACACTTCTCTTTCGAGATTTGCCCTCCTGGCCTTTGCTTTCTAGGATTGGCACCAAACCCTTCTTGTTCCAGGTTGGACCGCCCCCCGCTACCCCCAGCACTGCCTTCCAGGCCTGGCCCCCAAGCCTTCATGTTCCAGGTTTAGCTCGTCCGCCTTTGCCTTCGCAGACCGGCCTCAAAGTCTTCTTGTTCCAGGTTTGCCCCCCCCCCTGGAATATGAAAGGTTCAGGTCCAGGCCTGGATGGCAAAGGTGGTGGGACCCAATCTGGAACGGGAAGGGTTCAGAAACAGACCAGGAAGGCAAAAGCAGGGGGACCCAAACTCAAGAAGAAACGTTTGGGGACAGGCCTACAAGGCAAAGGCGGGTGAGCTCATTCATTCATTCATTCATTCAGGAGTATTTATTGAGCGCTTACTATGTGCAGAGCACCATACTAAGCGCTTGGAATGTACAAATCGGTAACAGATAGAGACAGTGACGGGCTTACATTCTAATCGGGGGAGACAGACAGACAAAAACAATAGTAATAAATAGAATCAAAGGGATGAACATCTCATTAAAACAGTAACAAATAAATAGAATTAAGGGGATGTACATCTCATTATCAAAAGAAATAGGGTAATGAAGATGTATACAGTTGAGCGGACGAGTACCGTGCTGAGGGGAGAGGACGGGAGAGGGGGAGGAGCAGAGGGAAAGGGGGGAAAAGAGGGCTTAGCTGGGGAGAGGTGAAAGGGGGTAGAAGGGGAGCAGAGGGAAAAGGGAAGCTCAGTCTGGGAAGGCCTCTTGGAGGAGGTGAGCTTTAAGTAGGGTTTTGAAGAGGGGAAGATAATTAATTTGTCAGAGGTGAGGAGGGAGGGCATTCCAGGACTGCGGCAGGACGTAGCCCAGAGGTCGATGGCAGGATAGGCGAGAACGGGGGACGGTGAGGAGGTAGGCGGCAGAGAAGCGGAGCATGTGGGGTGGGCAGTAGAAAGAGAGAAGGGACGAGAGGTAGGAGGGGGCAAGGTGATGGAGAGCCTTGAAGCCTATAGTGAGAAGTTTTTGTTTCATGCAGAGTTTGATAGGCAACCACTGGAGGCTTTTAATTTTGGTATTTGTTAAGCACTTACTATGTGCCGAGCACTGTTCTAAGTGCTGGGGTAGATACAAGCTAATCAGGTTGTCCCACGTGAGGCTCACAGTGAATCCTCATTTTACAGATGAGGTAACTGAGGCACAGAGAAGTTAAGTGACTTGCCCACAGTCACACAGCTGACAAGTGGTAGAGCCGGAATTCGAACTCATGACCTCTGACTCCCAAGCCCGTGCTCTTTCCACTGAGCCACGCTAAGAAGGGGAGTGACATGCCCGAGCGTTTCTGCAGGAAAATGAGCCGGGCAGCAGAGTGAAGAATAGACTGGAGCAGGGAGAGAAAGGAGGAAGGGAGATCAGAGAGATGGCTGACACAATAATCCAGCCAGGACATCATGAGAGCCTGTAGCAGTAACATAGCCAAACTGGAACGCAAAGGGTTCGGGCCAGGCCTGGTACAAGAAAGATTCGGGGCCAGGCCTGCAAAGCAAAGGCTGGGGGCCCAACCTGGAATGAGAAGGATTTGGGGCCAGGTCTGGAAAGCAAAGACGGGGTGACAAAACTGGAACGAGAAGGGTTCAGGGCCACGCCTGGAACGAGAAGTGTACAGGGCCAGGCCTGGAAGGCAAAAGCTAGTGGGTGAGGTCGTGAAGGCAAAGGCAGGGTCCCCAAAGTGGAACGAGAAGGGTTCTGGTCCAGATCTGGAAGGCAAAGGTGGGGACGCCCAACCAGAACAAGAAGGTTCGGGCCCATGCAATCAAGGCCAAAGCAGGAGGACCCAAACTGCAAAAAGAAGGGTTTGGGGCCAGGTCTGAAAGGCAGGGAGACCCAAACTGGAATAAGTAGGGTTCAGGCCCAGGCCTGGAAGGCAAAGGCCAAGCGCCCCTAACTGGAATGAGAAGGTTTCGGGGCCAGTTCTGGAAGGCGAAAACGGGTGGATCCAAAACTAAACGAGAAGAGTTGGGGACCAGTTCTGGGAGGCAATGGTGAAGGGGCCAAAATTGGAACGAGAAGGGTTCGGGGCCAGGTCTGGAAGGCAAAGGCAGGGAGGCCAAAACTAGAATGAGAAAGGTTCGGGGCCAGGCCTGGAACGAGAAGAGTTCGAGGCCAAGTCCTCAAGACAAAGGTGGCAGGGGGTGGGGGCGCAAACTGGAACGAGAAAGGTTTGGGGACCAGACAACCAAGGCAAAAATGGGGGGACCCACACTGGAAAAAGAAGGGTTAGGGGCCAGGGCTAGAAGGAAAAAGCGGAGGGACCGAAACTGGAACAAGTAGGCTTCAGGGCGAGGCCTGGAAGGCAAAGGCAGGGAGGCCAAAACTGGAACGAGAAGGTTTCGGAGCCAGGTCTGGAAGGCAAAAGCGGGGGGATCCAAAATGGAACGAGAGGTGTTGGGGGGCAGTTCTGGAAGGCAATGCTGGGGGAGCCAAAACTGTAAGGAAAAGCGTTCAGGGGAGGTCCTGGATTGAGAAGGGTTTGTAGCCAGGCCTCCAAGGCAAAGCCGAGGGGGGTTCCAAACTGGAATGAAAAGAGTCAGGGGCCAGACCTGGAATGAGAAGTCGGGGCCAGGCATGCAAGGCAAAGACGGGTGAGCCCAAACTGGTACAAGAAGTTTTTGGGGCCAGGACTGGAAGGAAAAGCCGGGTAGGCTCAAAATGGCACGTGAAGGGTTAGGATCCTGGTCTGGAATGCAAAAGCGGAAAGACCCAAACTAGAACAAGAAGGGTTCTGGGACTGGCCTGGAAGGCAAAGGTGAGGAAGGAAGAAAGGTGAGAAGGCAAACTGATACTAGAATTGTTCGGGGCCAGGTAGGTAAGGGAAATGAAGGGTCACGCAAACTGGAACGAGGAGGGTTTGGGGACAGGCCTGGAAAAGGCGGGAGTCCCAAACTGGAATGAGAAGCATTTGAAGCCAGGCCTGGAACTAGAAGGGTTCAGAGCCAGACCTGCAAAGCAAAGGCTAGGGGGCCCAAACTGGAACGAGAAGGGTTCGGGACTAGTTCTGGAAGGCAAAGACCTGGGGGGCAAAACGCAAAGGCAAAGTCTGGGTGGGCAAAACTGGATCAAGAAGTATTCGGAGCTAGGTCTGGGAGGCAAAGGAGGGTGGCCCAAACTGGAATGAGAAGGGTTCCGGGCCAGGCCTGAATTGCAAATGCCGGGGGACCAGGCCTTGAAGGCAATGGCGGGAGGGCCCAAACTGGAATGAGAAGCGTTTGGGGCCAGGTCTGGAAGGCAAAAGTGGAGTTGCCCGAAGTGGAACCAGTACGGTTCAGGGTCAAGTCTTGAAGGCAAAGGTTGAGGGGGCAAAACTGAAAGGCAAAGGCTGGGTGGGCAAAACTGGAACAAGAAGTGTTGGGGTCCAGGTCTGGAAGGCAAAGGCGGGGGCGGGGGGCGGGGGCAAAACTGGAACAAGAAGGGTTCAGAGTCAGACCTGAAACAAGAAGGGCTCAGGGACAGGTCTGCAAAGCAAAGGCGGTGGGGCCCAAACTGGAACGAGAAGGGTTCGAGGCTATGTGTGTAAGGAAAAGGAGAGAGGGTCAAAACTGGAACGAGAAGTGTTCAGGTCTAGGTCTGAAAGGAAAAAGTGTGGGGCCCCAAACTGGAACAAGAAGGGTTCAGGGCCAGTCTTGGAAGGCAAAGGCGAAGGGGCTCAAACTGTCACGAGAAGGGTTGGGGGCCAGGTATTTAAGGCAAAGGCGGGGGGCTAAAAATGGAACGAGAAGTGTTGGGGGCCATGTCTGTAAGGCAAAGGTGTGGTTGTCCAAACAGTAACGCGAAGGGTTCGGGACCAGGCCTGCAAAACAAAGGCAGGGAGCAAAAACTGGAACGAGAAGAGTTCAGGGCCAGGTCTAGAAGGTAGCAGCGGGGACCCAGAGTGGAAAAAAAAGCCTGGGGCCCAGGCCTACAAGGCAAAATTGTGGGTACCCAAACTGGAAGTGGAATGGTTCAGGGCCACGTCTGCAAGGGAAAAGCAGGGGGGGCCCAAACTGGAGCGAGAAGGGTTCGGGGCCACATCTAGAAGACAAAGCCGGCGTTGCCCGAACTGGAACCAGAAGAGTTTGGGGCCAGTTCTGAAAGACAAAGGCCGGTGGGCGGGGGCGGATGGGGGGTGGTTAAAGTGAAATTGGGACGAGAAGGGATCGGTGCCAGGCCTGGAAGGCAAAGGCTGGGGTGCCAAAGCTGGAACAAGATGAGTTCGGGGTCAGGACTAAAAGGCAGAGGCTGGGGTGCCAGGTCTGGAAGGCAAAGGCTGGGTGGCCAAAACTGGAATGAGGAGGTTTCAGGGACAGGGCTAGAAGGCAAAGGATGGGGGGCAAAACTGGTAAGAAAAAGGTTCCATGCCAAGTCTGGAAGGCAAGAATCGGGGGCCAAAACTGGAACGAGAAGGGTTCAGCCCCAGGCCTGGAAGCCAAAGGCTGGGGGACCAAAACTGTAACGAGAAGGGTTCGGGGCCAGTTCTAGAAGGCAAAGGCAGGGGGGCTATGCTTGGAAGGTAAAGACTGGGGGGGGTCAAAACTGGAAAGAGAAGGTTTCAGGGCCAGTCCTGGAAAGTAAGGACTTGGGGAACAAAACTGGACCGGGAAGGATTTGGAGCCAGGCCTGGAAGGCCAAGGCTGGGGGGTCAAAACTGCAAAGAGAAGGTTTTGGGTCCAGTCCTGAAAGGCAAAACCTGGGGGGCCAGGCTTAGAAGACAAAAGCTGGGGTGCCAAAGCTGGAACGAGATGAGCTCGGGGCCAGGACTAGAAGACAGAGGCTGGGGTGCCAGGTCTGGAAGGCAAAGACTGGGGGGCCACGACTGGAACCAAAAGGGTTTGGGGCCAGGCCTAGAAAGCAAAGACTGGCAGGCCAATCCTGGAAATAGAAATGTTTGTTCCCAGGCCTGGAAGGCAAAGTCTTGGGGGACAAAACTGGTAAGAGAATTGTTTGGGTCTTGAACTGGAAGGAAAGTTTTGGGGGGCCAAAACTGGAAGGAGAAGGGCTTAGGGCCAGGCCTTGAAGGCAAAGGCTGGGTGGCCAGGCCTGGAAGGCAAAGGCTGGGGGGCCAAACTGGAACGAGAAGGGTTTGGTTCCTGGCCTGGAAGCAAAGGCTCGGGGGCCAAGCCTGGAATGCAAAAGGTGGGGCACCAAAATTGTAACGAGAAGGGTCCACAGTCAGGCCTGGAAAGCAAAGGCTGGGAGGGCACAACTGGAACGAGAAGAGTTCGGCCAGGCCTGGAAGGTATATGTCGGGGGCCCAGGCTTGGAACGAGAAAGGTTCGCGGCCAGACCTTGAAGGCAAAGGCTGGGGAGCAGGTCTGGAAGGCAAAGGATGGGGGACTAAAACTGTAACGAGAATGCTTCAAGGCCCGGGCTGGAAGGCAAAAGCTGGGGGACCAAAACTAGAACAAGAAGGGTTCAGGGCCAGGCCTGGAAGCCAAAGCTGGGAGGCCCAAACTGGAAAGAGTAGGTTTCGGGGCCAAGCTTGGAAGGCAAAGGCTGCCTATGACAATCTCTGTGGGACATTATGTTTGCAGGGTTCAAGCACACCTCCCAAATGCCCATCTTTTCCCTGGTGCTAGAATAGCAGGTCCCTTTTCGAGATTATGTTAGCATTGGGTATGTCAGCATATTTCTTATAGGCCTCATGATGAAAAGATGTATTTTGAATTTATTTATTGTAAAGCACAAATAGAAGTTGTTCTCAGAAATCTGAAGAGTTGGTGTTGAATTTGTTCCAATGATGGAATCAGGGTGCAGTAAGAGCTTCTGAGTACCCTCCTCAGAAGGGACCCCAGTGGGGTTCATAAATTCTTTGTTGATGGATGGTTGAACTCAACACGTGACCTCTCTTGATATATGGGATCAACATGTTCCTGACACATGGTTCCAAGGACAAAATTGCCCACCGCAAGCACCATTTTCTCATTGACTTCCATTGTGGAATTGAAGATAGAGGATCCACTCCAAAACCCTCCACCCAAATCCATAGGTTCTCCAAAGGGCACGAGCTGCTGCTTCTCCAGCTCAACCTCCTGCCTGTCTCTTTGTGATGTGGCAAGGAGCCCATGGAAGCAACTTGCCAGAAGGACTGATCCTGCCTCTTGGTTTGCTTTTCCTTCTCCTCTTCTTCCTTCACCTCCTCATCCTCCTCCTCTTCCACCTTTCATTCAATAGTATTTATTGAGCGCTTACTATGTACAGAGCACAGTACTAAGCGCTTGGAAACGAACAAGTCGGCAACAGATACAGTCCCTGCCATTTGACGGGCTTACAGTCTAATCTGGGGAGACAGGCAGACAAGAACAATGGCAATAAATACAGTCAAGGGGAAGAACAACTCATAAAAACAATGACAGCTAAATAGAATCAGGGTGATTTACATCTCATTAAACAAAATAAATAAGGTGATAAAGATATATACAGTCGAGTGGACGAGTACAGTGCTGAGGGGGTGGGATGGGAGAGGGAAAGGAGAGGGAAATGGGGGAGAAGAAGGTTTAGCTGCAGAGAGGTGAAGGGGGGATAGAGGGAGCAGAGGAAAAAAGGGGGGAGCTCAGTCTGGGAAGGCCTCTTGGAGGAGGTGAGTTTTAAGTAGGGATTTGAAGAGGGGAAGAGGATTAGAATGTCTGAGATGAGGAGGGAGGGCATTCTAGGACCGCGGGAGGACGTGGCCCAGGGATCGACGGCGGGATAGGCGAGACCGAGGGGCGGTGAGGAGGTGGGCGGCAGAGGAGCGGGGCGTGCGGGGTGGGGAGAAGAGAGAAGGGAGGAGAGGTAGGAAGGGGCAAGGTGATGGAGAGCCTTGAAGCCTAGACTGAGGAGTTTATGTTTGAAGCGGAGGTTGATAGGCAACCACTGGAGGTGTTTAAAGAGGGGAGAAACATGCCCACATCTTTTCTGCAGGAAGATGAGCCGGGCAGCAGAGTGAAGAATAGACTGGAGCGGGGCGAGAGAAGAGGAAGGGAGATCAGAGAGAAGGCTGAAACAATAATCCAGCCAGGATATTATGAGAGCCTGTAGCAGTAAGGTAGCCGTTTGGGTGGAGAGGAAAGGGCGGATCTTGGCGATATTGTAAAGGTGAAACCGGCAGGTCTTGGTAACGGATAGGATGTGTGGGGTGAACGAGAGAGACGAGTCAAGGATGACACCGAGATTGCGGGCCCAAGAGACGGGAAGGAATGGTCGTGCCATCCACGGTGATAGGGAAGTCTGGAAGAGGACAGGGCTTGGGAGGGAAGATGAGGAACTCAGTCTTGCTCATGTTGAGTTTTAGGTGGCTGGCCGACATCCAGGTGGAGACATCCTGGAGGCAGGAGGAGATGCGAGCTTGAAGGGACGGGGAGAGGACAGGGGCAGAGATGTAGATCTGTGTGTCATCTGTAATCAAAGCCGTGAGAGCGAATGAGTTCACCGAGGGAGTGAGTGTAAATGGAGAACAGAAGAGGGCCAAGAACTGACCTTTGAAGAACTCCAACAGTTAAAGGAAGGGAGGGGGAGGAGGCGTCTGCGAAGGAGACCGAGAATGACCAGCCAGAGGAGAACCAGGAGAGGACGGAGTCCGTGAAGCCGAGGTGAGATAAGGTTTGGAGGAGGAGGAGGGGATGCTAAACAGTGTCATAGGCAGCAGAGAGGTCAAGGAGGATTAGAATGGAGTAGGAGCCATTGGATTTGGCAAGAAGGAGGTCATGGGTGACCTTAGAGAGAGCAGTCTCGGTAGAGTGGAGGGGACGGAAGCCAGATTGGAGGGGGTCCAGGAGAGAATGGGAGTTAAGGAATTCTAAGCAGAGATTGTAGATGACTCGTTCTAGGATTTTGGAAAGGAAAGGTAGGAGGGAGATAGGGCAATAAATGGAAGGGGAAGTGGTGTCGAGAGAGGGTTTTTTTTAGGATGGGGGAGACGTGGGAATGTTTGAAGGCAGAGGGGAAAGAGCCATTGGAGATTGAGTGGTTAAAAATGGAAGTTAAGGAAGGGAGGAGAGCAGGGGCGATGTTTTTAATAAGTTGGGAGGGAATGGGGTCCGAGGCGCAGGTGGAGGGGGTGGCACTTTGGAGGAGGGAGGAGATCTCCTCTGAGGATACTAGAGGGAAGGATGGAAAAGTAGAGGAGAGGGTTGGTGGGAGGGAGGGGAGAGGCGGAGAGGTGACTTTGGGGAGCTCAGACCTGATTGTGTTGATTTTTGTGATCAAGTAGGTGGCCAGATCATTGGGGGTGAGAGATGGGGGAGGGAGTGGAACAGGGGCCTTAAGGAGAGAGTTAAAGGTCTGGAACAATTGGCGGGGGTGACGGGCATGGGTGCCGATGAGGGAGGAGAAGAGGTTTTGCCTGGCGGAGGAGAGGGCAGAGTTAAGGCAGGAAAGGATAAATTTGAAGTGTGTGAGGTCGGCTTGGTGCTTGGACTTTCCCCAGCAGCGCTCAGCAACTCGAGCATAGGAGCGTAAGAGGCGGACAGAGGAGGTGATCCATGGCTATGGGTTAGTGGAGCGAGATCGGTGTAGGGAAAGGGGGGCGAGAGAGTTGAGATGAGTAGAGAAGGTGGAGTTGAGAGCGGAGACCTGATCATCGAGAGTGGGAAGTGAGGACAGGGCGGCGAGGTAAGGAGAGATGCTTTTGGAAAGACGGATGGGATCAAGATAGCGGAGGTGTCTGTGGTGCAGTAGCAAAGATTTGCATGGGGAGAGAGTGTGAGAGAGGAGTCAGGTGAGAAGGTTATGGTCTGAGAGAGGGATTTCAGATTTGGTGAGGGAGGAGATAGTGCAGCGGTAGGAGATGAGATTGCGGGTGTGACCGAGTTGGTGAGTGGGCACGGTATGGTGGAGCAGGAGGTCGGCAGAGTCGAGGAGGGATAGCAGGGGGGCAGCAGAGGAGTCATCGGGTACATCCATATGGATGTTGAAGTCTCCGCGGATCAGAGTGGGCAGAGAGAAGGAGAGAAGGAAGGTGAGAAAGGGGTCTACGTGGTTGAAGAAGTCGGAGGTATGACTGGGAGGGCGGTCGATGAAAGCGACAAGTATCTGGAGAGGGTTGTAGAGGCGAATGATATGGGCTTCGAAGGAGGGGAAGGAGAGGGAGGGGGGAGGAGGGATAGTGCGGAAGCGGCAACGGGGTGAGACGAGGAAGCCGACGCCTCCTCCCTTACCGGTGAGTCTGGGGGAGTGGGAGAAGGAGAGGCCTCCGCTGGAGAGAGCAGCGGCGGAGACCGTGTCTTCGGGAGTGAGCCACGTTTCTGAAAGGGCGAAGAGGAGGAGAGAGCGGGAGAGGAAAAGGTCATGGAGGAAAGGTAGTTTACCTGTAATGGAGCGGGGGTTCCAGATGCCACACTTGAAAGTAGCTGTGGGTGCAAGTGCAGGGGGAGAGTGGGAGGAGGGGAGGGTTTGGATGGGAAGGAGGTGACGGAGCCCTGTACGGGGAGAGGGGGATGAGGGGTAGCGGTGGGACAGGAGGACTGGGATGGGGCGTGGGTGGGGAAGAGAGAAGGGGGGAGGGGGTGAGGAGGGGGGTTGGTGGTGGGGGAAAGTAGGGGGAGGGGGAAGAGTGGTAGCGCTGGTAAAGCGGGGTTCTAGGGCGGGGGAGGGGAGGGGGAGGAGGCAGAGGAGAGAGCGGAAAAGAGCTGAGCGAGAGAGGGGAAGGGGAAGGGGAGGATAGGAAGGGGCGGGAGGGAGGAGGTGGGGAGGGACATGGTGTGGCCAGAGAGGTGGGTGGCAGCACTGACAACAATAAACAGTAACAAACGAAATCGGTAATATAGCAACATGATACAGTATGATACAATATAGTAGTGTTAATAAGCGGGCGATGACCAGGGACGGGGGTAGGCTTGATTAAGGGCCGATCTGATCAAACTCAAAGTCAGGCGGAGAGGTGGGTGGCAGCACTGACAACAATAAACAATAACAAGCGAAATCGGTAATAGGCAGAACCCTTTCTCCTAGCTGTAATCTTTAAACGAACCTATACGTTAACACTATGCCTAGTCCTAATCTTTGCCCTAAACTCAAGTTATCCTTTCCTTATCCTTTCCTTATCCTTTCACTCTCACAGGAGCCCTAGCCCTAACCTGAACCCTAATCTTATCCTGAATCCCAACTGTAGCTCTAAATCTAACTCTAAATCCAAACCTAGTCTTAGACCTAACACCTATTGTAATTCTAACCTTAACCCCAAACTTAACCACAGTCTAACCTCACTCTAACCCTAACTCTAACTTTAACCCTAAACCTGGCCCTATACCTACACATAACCAGATCTCCAGCCTGCTCTCAAAATCCACCCCCTCCCCCCTGTGTCTTCGACCTCATTTCCTAGCACCTTACCCCCGCCCTTACAGCCATCTTCAACTGTTAAGTCTAAGTCCAAAGAGCAAGGAGCAGAGCAATGTACTAAATGCTTGGAAAGTACAATTCGAGAGCAAATAGAAACAATCCCTGCCCAACAACAGGCCCACTGGCTAATGGGAAGCAGCGTGGCTCAGTAGATAGAGACTGGGCTTAAGAGTCATAGGTCATGGGTTCAACTCCTATCTTTGCCAATTATCAGCTGTGTGATGTAGGCAAGTCTCAACTTCTCTGGGGCTCGGTGACGTCATCTGTAAAATGGGGATTAAAACTGTGAGCACCACGTGGGACAATCCGATCACCCTGTATCCCCCTAGCCCCTAAAACAATGCTTTGCACATATTAAGCGCTTAACAAATACCACCATTATTATTAAAGGGGAATTTCGTGACAAGAACGATAGTGCTGTTATCTACAGTGTTGGGAAATTCAAGGGTAATACTTGATGAGGGCTCGAAAATAAAGAGTTCTGTTTTGGGAGTGTTAGGCTTGAGGTGACAGGAAGACAAACAAATCTAGATCTCTTGAAGGCAGGAGGAAATAGAAGACTGCAGACCGTCAGCAAGATACGGGGTATAGATGGAGATTTGAACATCATCCTTTTAGAGGTGGTAGTTGAAGCCGTGGGATCAAATGAGTTTCCCAATGGAATGACTGTAGATAGTGACTCGAAGGGGACCCAGAACTCAGTCTCGAAAGAACCCCAGAGTTAAGAGAGGGAAGCAGAGGAGGAGCCCATGAAGGAGATTGAGACTGAGCAACCAGACAGATAAGAGGAGAACCTAGAGAGGACTGTGTCAGAAATGTCATGATTGGGTAGTGTTTCCAGTAGAAGATGGTGGTTGACAGTGTTGTAGGCAGCTCAGAGGTCAAAGAGGATTAGGATGTAATGGAGACTATGGAGGCCATTGGATTTGGCTAGAAAGAGATCATTGATGAGTTTTGATAGGACAATTTCTGTGGAGTGAAGGGGATGGAAGTCAGATTGGAAGGGATAAAGGAGAGGAATTTGAGGTAGCATGTGTAGACATCTCGCTCAAGGAGTTTGCAAAGGAATGGTAGGAAGGAGATGGAGTGTTATAACTGGAAGGAGTTGCGAAGGTCAAGGGAGGGGGTTCTCTTAGAATAGGGAAAGCATGGGCAAGTTTGAAGGTGGTGAGGAAGAAGCCATTGGAGACTGAATGTAGAGTTAATCCGTCTCTAACCCTAGCCTTAGACCTAGCTCTTCCCTAGCTTGAAACCATATCCTCACCCTATTCCTTGGCCTTGGCCTAGCTAGAACCCTGGCTGGAACCCTAACCCTAATCTTATAGTACTAATTTTAGCCTTAGTCCTAACAATAACCCAAACGTTAAACTTCAGCATAACCCGGAACACAACCCCAAACCGAAGTCTAACCCTAAACCCGTACCCTAGCCATTGACCTAACCTTAAGCCCAACACTATATCCTTAAATTTATAGCCATAAATCGAAGCCTAAATGTAACCCCAACTTCAACCAAACGGCAGGGACTGTCTCTATCTGTTGCCGTCTTGTTCATCCCAAGCGCTTAGTACAGTGCTCTGCACATAGTAAGCGCTCAATAAATACTATTGAATGAATACTCTAGCGTAGCCCAAATGTTAAACCTAACCATAGCCATGAACTAGCTTTAGCTCTAGATCTATCAGTAACCCTAACTTTGACACTACACTTAAACCCAGCTCTAGCCCAAACCCCAACCCAATCCCTGACTGTACCCCTAACCATAGAAGTAGCTGGAAACCCAAGCTTAACCCTAATCTTAAACCTAAGCTTAATTTTAGGCAGGACCTTAACACTAACCCTAGACTTAACTTTTAATCCTATCCGTTGCCTCATCCCCTACCCTAATTTTTATCTTACGGTGCTAGAGCATGTCAAGTGTGCAACCTTTCTCAAACGGAATGCTAAATGGGCTCTTTTGAAATTACAAATGTTCTGGGCTTTGTATTCTAGCAAACGCCATTTATAAGATCTTCGTCTTCCAATATACATTCCAACTACAGTCTAATCTTTGGTATGCCCTTTTTCCTGCAAAAAAGGAAAATTGACTGAATGTGTTTTTCTCCACTCTGCCATAATCCTGGCGTTGAAACTCTCTCTAGTACCAAATGCAATATGGGCTCTGGAAAGTGCAAGTCTTCCTTTCCATGTACTACAGAGTAACAAGAGATGTCTGCACTGATCCTTGCCCTGCAAAGTATATCCCATCAACGGTTTGTAGTCCTCTGCAAGTCTATCTTTCTTCTGTCCTGCTAAGTGGACAAGTTAAGTGAATGTGTGATTCTGTCTATTCTCAAAGTTGACTCTCTTCACAAGACAGCATACTCAATGTCATAGGAATGTTTGATACTAACAAGTTCAAGATTTTCAAAGAGTGCACATAGGTAGTATGCTGAACAGTTTAAGCCATGATCCTTAAAATATATATAATCCCCTGGGAAGCATCTCCCAATCATTCTGTGGGTTTATATAAGTTAAAGATCAGTCACCACTGTCTAGCAAGGCAAGCGCATTGAAACCCACCTGACACGAAAAGCCAAATGAGGTCTTCTTGAAATTTCAAAAGTCCAGGTACAGTGGCAAGACAGCAACAGAAGGTATCTGCACTTGATTCTTGCACTGCATTGTATGGCTCATCAAGAGTCAGGTCTTCTGTGAAAGTAATTTTATTGTCTGCCTAAACAAAGGAGACTGAGTATAACTGTATTTCTCTCCATTCCATAAAAGTCGCTTGTGGTGAGACCCTTGAGGCACAAAATTCCATGTTGATGTTTATTGAAATTTCAGGTGTTCTGTTCCACGTATAACAACAATTCAGAAACCTAAGGTATCCACCTTGATCTGTGTCTTGCAGAGTACAAACCCATCAGGAGTCCTGTCTTCTGCATGTACCACTCTTTTTTCTTTTCAAAGAATTTCTTACTTAAAAATGTTGAGATTAAGTGGTTCGTCTTCATCCTTTCAAAATCAAATACCAAAGGAGAGATTTGTAAAATTTTAAAGGTACAGTTTCATATAACATATTAGTTATAATGTTGGTATTTGTTAAGCGCTTACTATGTGCAGAGCACTGTTCTAAGCGCTGGGATAAGCACAGGGGAATCAGGTTGTCCCACGTGGGGCTCACAGTCTTAATCCCCATTTTACAGATGAGGGAACTGAGGCACAGAGAAGTTAAGTGACTTGCCCATAGTCACACAGCTGACAAGTGGCAGAGCTGGGATTCGAACTCATGAGCCCTGACTCCAAAGCCCGTTCTCTTTCCACTGCGCCACGCTGCTTCTTGGCCCATTGGGAGTTGAGGCTTCTGCATGTACCATTTTATTTTTATCTTGCTAGTGTTTTTCTCTCAAATGTGTAAGAGTCATTCGCTTTGAAACCGCTGGGTCACGAAATGCTTAAATGGGAGGGTCATGCAATTTCAACAGTGCAGGTCCATGTATAATAGTCATAGAGAACCAGCAGATGTCTATACGGCCGGTTGCGGGGCATCAGATTCCTATTATTCTACATTTACTATTTTTCTTCTATCTGGCAAAATACAAAGTTAATTGAGAAAGTAGATTATTATATGTGTTTCTCGCTGTCCTGTTGTAGACACTTGGGCTGAAACTCTTCTGGCAAGAAATGTTCAAAAGGAGCTTCATGAACTATCAAATGTTCAGTTCCACCCTTCTCTTTTTCTACCGCCCACCTCCCACGCTCCGCTCCTCTGCCGTCCACCACCTCACTGTCCCTCGGTCTCGCCTATCCCGCCTATCCCGCCTTCGACCCCTGGGCCACCTCCTCCCGTGGTCCTGGAACGCCCTTCTTCCTCACCTCCACCAAACAAATTCTCTTCCCCTCTTCAAAACCCTACTTAAAACTCACCTCCTCGAAGAGGCCTTCCCAGACTGAGCTCCTCTTCTCCCTCTAATCCCTCTACCACCCCCCCTTCACTTCTCTGCAGCCTAACCCACTTTTCCCCCCATTTCCCTCTGCTCCTCCCCCTCTCCTTTCCCATCCCCTCAGCACTGTACTCGTCTGCTCAACTGTATATATTTTCATTACCCTATTTCTTTTGTTAATGAAATGTACATCGCCTTGATTCTATTTAGTTGCCATTGTTTTTACGAGATGTTCTTCCCCTTGACTCTATTTATTGCCATTGTTCTTGTCTGTCTCCCCCGATTAGACTGTAAGTCCGTCAAATGACAGGGACTGTCTCTATCTGTTGCCGACTTGTTCATTCCAAGAGCTCAGTACATTGCTCTGCACATAGTAAGCGCTCAATAAATACTATTGAATGTAATACAGAAACAGAAGACGTCAACACTGATCCTTGCGCTGCGTCTAAGGTCTTCATGGACCAGTTTTCTCCTATCTGCTACATAAGCTAGATAAATATGAAAGTTGACTGAATGTGCAATTACTCTCTTTCTTGTCAAAGCAATTTACGTGTAAACCTGTATAGCACAAAATACCGTAAGAACTTTTCTTGAAATTCAAATGTTCAGTTCCACATAGACTAAAAATATTGTTACAAAAGACATTTACAATAATAATGTCGGTATTTATTGGTATTTGTTAAGCACTTACTATTTGCAGAGCGTTGTTCTACGCGCTGGGGTAGATACAGGGTGATCAGGTTGTCCTACGTGGGGCTCACAGCTTCAATTCCCATTTTACAGATGAGGTAACTGAGGCACAAAGTTAAGTGATTTGGCGACAGTCCCAGAACTGACAAGTGGCGGAGCCGGGATTTGAACCTATCACCTCTGACTCCCAAGCTCGTGCTCTTTCCCCTGAGCTACGCTGATTCTTGCTTTGCAGTTCTCAACACAAAAGGAGACTAGTTCTTTGTATGTGCAGTTTTAGCCTACTAAATGAGTAAATGTGTTGAGTGACTATGTTTTTCCTCCATTCTGTAGCAGTCACTTAGGTTGAAACCCTTCTTTTATGAAATGTTCAAGGGGAGCATGATGAAATTTCAAATGTTCAAGTCCACGTAAAGTGGTAATACAGAAACAGAAGACTCTGACCCTGATCCCAGCTCATCAGGAGTCTAGAGTTCTGCATGAGCCACTTTAAAAATAAATCCTGCTGGCAAGTTTAAATAAGAATGTTGATAGAATATTTGTGTATCTCAATTTTATCAAAGCCTCTCTTTGAAATTTCAAGAGTTCAGTTTCATGTAAAACAGCAAAAGAATCACAATCGATGCTTCCCCTGATTCTCGCCCTTTAAAGTGCTCAACACAAAAAGAATCTTAGAAAATCATTTTGCTTCTAGCCTGCTAAATAAGAGGGAATGTGTTAGGATACTTGCGTGGAAAGACCTTATACACAAAATGAAAAGCGGGAACTTCTGGATATTTTAACTGTTCATTTCCTTGTAAAGTAGTAACACAGAAACAGAAAGACCTTACCTTCATTGGGGCATTAACTTAAAGAATCTAGTTGTCTGTAGGCACCTTTGCCTTCTACCCTTCTAGGTTGGCAAGTTAAATTAGAAAGTTGATGGGAAGTGTGTTTCCCTCAATCCTGTCAAAGGCACTTGGTTGTAACCTTTGTTGCATGAAATGCTATATGAACTCTTCTTGAAATTTCAAATATTCACTTCCATGAGAAACAGCAATACTGGGAGAGAAGATATCTATTCCGATTCTTGTTTTTACAACCAATCAGAAGTCTAGTCACTGCCATAAGTTTTTTGTTCCAGCTTGATAAAGTAAGAGTTGAATCTGCGTTTTCTCCATTCTAGACTATTCACTTGAGTTGAAACTCCTTCTAACCGAAATATTATAAGGGAGGTTCATGAAACATCAACTGTTCAGCTGATGTATAACAGTTCATATAGAAACAGAAGATGCTTACAAAGATCCTGGTATTCCATTAGGAGTCTAGAGTCCCGCAAGATCCTTTTCTCCTCTATCCTCCTAAATAAGAAAGTTGATAGAACGCATAGTTCTCTATAATTATCTAAACGTTCAAACCCGTATAGTACAAAATGGGGAGGAATTCATTCAAATTTCAAATGTTCAATTTCATTTACAAAGAGACATAAAGTGTGGGAATAATGCCTACAATGAAGTTTGCTTCGCAGTGCTCAACAAAAAAAGTGGACTAGCTTTCTGCCTGAGTTTGCTTCTAGATGTTGCTTCTAGTTTGCTAATTGAAAGTCAATGTGAAGAATGTATGCACGTTTCCCCCAATCTGTAAAAGACACCTTGCGTTGAAACCCTTCTTACACGAAATGCCCAAAGAGAGCTTCACGGAATTTCCTCTGTTGACTTCCATTTAAAATAATAATAAAGAAAAATAATAGAAAAAAAAGAAAATGATAAAGAATAAAGGAGATGTCTACTTTGAGCTTTACACTGCAGTCATCAGCAGTCCTGAGTTCTGTATGAACTATTTTTCTTCTATCTTGCTAAGGTTCTCTCAAGTTTATCATGGTCTTTTGCGTCGAAATCTGTATGGCAGGAAATGTCATATGGACCCTCTACTTCCCCCTAGTTCTTCAAATATTAATCTTCAGTTTCATGGGTGACAACAATGCAGTTAAGGAAGATGTCTACAGTGATCCTTGTCCCACCGTGCTTCACACAAAAGAACTCAAATTTTTGTATGAGCCAATATTCTCATACTAACTCGCGGAGTTAAACTGAATGTTCTGAGTGAATGTTTGCTTTCTCCATTTCATAAAGTCACTTGATTTGACATCTCTCTGTGGCAAAATCTTGAAGTGTAGCTTCACGAATTTTCATCTGCTCAGTGCCGGGCTAAAATAATCATCAAGCAACAGAGGATGTCTCCCTTGATCTTTGCCCTGCGGTGTGCAGCTTATCAGTAGTCTTGAGTTTGATGTGAACAATTTTTCTTCTTTCCTGCCAAGTAGAATTAAATAAGAAGGTTGTTTAAATTCTGGTTCTGTCAATCTTATTAAGCTTCTTGCGTAGAAACCCGTATGGCGCGAAATGTTATATGAAAGTGCTTCAGACTTCAGAAGTTCAGTTCCAAGGATGACACGCAAGTACAGTAACTGAAGATATCTACCCTCTCTCGCAGTTTTCAACACAAATGGAGTCTAACTTTCAATATGAGTCATTTTTCATCTAGACGGCTTAAGTAAGTGTGATTGTGTTGAGAGACTTGTGCTGAGAGACTCTATTCTTTCACACTCTTCTGGCGTGATATGTTAACTGGAAGTTGCATAAAATTTCAACTGGTTAAGATGCAAGTCAAATCGTACGAAAGGAATGGAACAGGTCTACACTGATCTTCTAGTGTATGATATAAGTGTGAATGGGTTACCTGGCTGTTCCAGTTCACCATTCCGTTAAAGTCAGGTTAAACTCCCTCCGGCACAAAAAGCTAAAAGGGAATTATTGTTCCGGATAAACTAGTTTTCATGGAAACAGAAGATGCTTATACCGAATTCAACACTTCTTAGCCTCTTTCCCGATCTTATATTAGCTTCTTGTGTAGAAACGTATATAGCACGAAATGTTTTATGAACGCTTCTTAGAATTTCAAATCTTCAGTTCTATGGGTGACAGCAATACTGTTAAGGAAGATGTATACACTGATACTTGCTCTGCAGTACTTGAGGTAAAAGGAGTATTAGCTTTCTCTATGAGTTACTTTTCAAATAGCCTGCCAAAAGAAAGTGAATATGAAGAATGCATGTCCGGTTTCTCCAATCTGTACAAGACCATTGCATCGAAATCCCTTTGGCATGAAATGCTCAATTGAGGCTTTAAGGGATTTCTTCGCTGTACTTTGTAAAAATAATAGCACTGAAACAGAAGATGTTTACCCTGTCCTTGAACCTGTACGTGTACTGTGGAGTTCATAAGCTGTCTTAAGTTCTTTAGGTTCTTTTGATAGTTTTCTTCTCTCCTGCTCAGTTAGAAAGCTGAGTGAATATGCGTTTTAATATCCAATATTAAGTTTCATAACCAGCAAAATAGTCAAAGAAGATAAGTGTACGAATCCACGCCAGTGTTCAAATCAGACAGCATCTACTCCTCTTTTTGCATCGGTAATTTTTTTTTAGCCTGCTAAGAATGTGAATCAACATTCGTCTAGATTGCTAATTGAAAGTGAAAGTGAAGAATGAATGTGCGTTTTCCCCAATCTGTAAAAGAACCTTTGCCTTAAAGCCCTTTAGGTACGAAATGCTCAAGGGGAGCTTCACAAAATTTCTTCTGTACACTGCTAGGTAAAATAATAATGAAGAAACAGAAGATGTCTACATTGAGCTTTGGGTAGCCCATCAGCAGTCTTCAGTTCTGTATGAATTATTTTTCTTCCATCTTGCCACATAAAAAGTTACAAAAGAAAGTTGATTAATTTCTTGTTTCTTTCAAGCTTATCATGAGCTCTTGAGCTGAAACCCGTATGGCACGAAATGTCATGTGACTTTCTTTGAAAGCAGTGCGGTTAAGGAAAAAATGCACACTGATCTGTGTCCTGCAGTGTTTCACAGAAAAGGAGTTTCATGTTTTGGATGTGACATTTTTTTCTTCTAACCTGGTCAATTAGAATGTTCTGAGTGACTGCATGTTTTCTCCGTTATGTAAAGTGACTTGAGAGGTGTCAACCTCTCTGGTGCGAAATCCTGAAGTGCAGCTCCACAGAATTTCATCTGTTCACTGTATAACACAAACATCGAGAAACAGAAGACTACTACCTTGATCCTGGCCAAAGCAGTGTGCATCTTACCAACAATCTTAAGTTCTGTGTGAACCATTTCTCTATCCTGCTAAGTAGAGTCAAATAAAATAGTCGATTGAATGTCTGTTTCTTTTGTTAAGCTTCTTGCGAAGAAACCCGTATGGCATGAAATGTTATAGGAACGCTCCTCATAGTTTAAAAGTTTAGTTCCACGTATGGCAGCAAATACAGTAACGGAAGTTATCTACACTGATCCTCCCACATTTCTTGGGACAAAAGGAGTGTGACTTTCTGCATGAGTCATTTTTCCTCCTAGCTTGTCACGTAAATGGGAATGTGTTGAGAGACTGGATGTTTTCTGTATTTCATAAAGTCTCTTGTTTTCACATTCTTTTGGTGTGAAATGTTAACCTGCTGTGGGGGGGGGGAAGGTTTCAGGAAATTTCAGCTGGTTCTGCTGCAAACCAAGTCGTACTATAAAAACAGAAGATGCCTTACCGATCTTTGCCTGTTTAAGCAGCATATCAGTAGTCTAGTTTTCTATATGTAACCACTTTTCTTCAATCCTCCTACGTAGGCTAAATAAATGACAGACAATTAAATGTGTGCTTAAACTCATTCCACCTCTTGCGGTGAACCGCCTATGGCACAAAATGCCATATTGAACTCTACGTCAAACTTTCAAATGCTCAGCTCCAATATCACAGAAGATATTTTTCTTGCACGGATCTTTCCTTACTGTATTCAGCACATAAGGTGTTTAGTGTTCTGCATGGGTCAATTTTCTTCTAGCCTGCTAAGAGTGGATGTGTTGAGTGAACATAACTTTTCCCTATTCTGTAAAGTTGAACTTGCACTGAAGCTTCTTTGGCGCAGAATACTATCGGAGGTTTTCATGATTTTGAAAATATACAACTATGCGTTGATAATGTAATATACAAGCAGAAGAAGCTTACTCTGATCCTTGCACTACAATATGTAGCCCTTCACGAATCTATGTTTTCTTTTCTACCCTGCTAGGTAGGTAATTTAAATAAGTATATTGAGAGACTGGGTTTATCTTTTAATCTTGTCATTGGTGCGGAATTCCGTGTGGCACCAAATGCTATTAGATCATCTTCTTGAAATTTCAGACAGTTTCATGGGCAACAGCAATAGAGTCATTCCAGATATCGACCCTGCGGACTACAAAACAACAGGAATCTAATCATCGGCATATGTCGTTTTTCTTCCAGCTTCCCAAACAAGTTGTGAAGGTGCTTCCTGGCTGTGCCTTTTCGCCAGTCAATAAAAGTCACTTGTGTTGAAACTCCCTCTGTCACAAAAGGCTAAAAGAGAGCTTCATGCAGTTTCAGATATTCAGTTGTGTGTAAAATCGTTTATATAGAAACAAATTTATATATTTATGTTTATATATGAAACAAATTTCAAATCTTCAGTTTCATCTCTTCCAACTAAGGAAGATTCTTCCCACTCAGTAGCCAGCACAAAAAGAGTCTAGTCTTCGGCTCCAGTCATTTTTCTTCTAGGCTTCTACATTAAACAGAGCCGGTGAAGAGTTAGTGTGCGTTTTCTCCAATCGGTAAAACCCTTTTGGCACGAAATGCGCAAGCGTGGCTTCAAGAAATTTCATCTCTTCACGTCTTTGTAAAATACAGAAACTGAAGCTGTCTACCCCGTTTTTGGCATTAGTGTGCATGTATTCAGCAATTGCGAGTTCTGGATAACCCATATTTCTTCTATACTGCTCAGTCAGGCCACATGATAAAGTTGATTGCGTGCTTTTGTTTTTCTTCAGTCTGATCAAAACTTCTTGCATTGAAATCTCTATGGTACGAAATGTCATCTTGAAAGCATCTTCGAATTTCAAATCTTCAGTTCCTCGGATGACAGCAATCTAGTTATGGAAGATGTCTACACTGATCCTTGCTCTGCATATCCAGCAGATTGAGTCACTTTTCTTCTAGGCTGCTAAATCGAAGTGAATGTAAAGAATGAAAGTGCACTTTCTCCAATCTATAAAAAGCACTTGCGCTGAAACACCTCTGGCACGAACTGCTCAAAGGGAGAATCAAGAAATTTCATTTGTTCAGGGCCATGTAAAAATAATAACGCAGACACAGAAGCCGTCTACCCTGATCCTTGCACTCTAAGTGTGTAGCCCCACATCAGTCTTGAAATCTGTATGAACCATTTTTCTTCTATCTTGCTATGTAAAAGGTTAAAAGGTTAAAGGGAAAAGAAAGTTAATTGAATGCTTGTTTCATTGCTGTCATAGCCTGCTGCTTTGAAACCCTAATGGCACGAAATGCGTTGTGAACCCTTCTTCAAATTTCAAATCTTCACTTCTACGTTTACCAGTTGTACACCCACGGAAAATCTGATCTTTTCTCCACAGTACTGAACCCAAAAGGAATCTAGGTTTCTGCATGTCATTTTACCTCTAGCCTGTAAAGTGCATGTGAAGAGTGAATCTGCATTTTTGCTACTCTGTAGCTGACACTTGCTTGCAAAGCCCTAGCCTCAAAGGTGCTAAATGTAAACTGGTCAAAATTTCAGCCCTTCAGTTCAATGTAAAATAATAATAAAGAAACAGAAGAGGTCTACTATGATCTCTGTACTGATGTGCAGCTCATCACGGGTCTTGAGTTCTGTATGAAGCATTTTTCTTCTATCTTGTTAAGTTAAATGAGAAAGCTGAGTGAATGTTAGTTTATCTCGAACTTTATTTCTTTACTTTAAAACTCCTATGACCTTAAATACCATTGCAACTATTCTTTAAACTTCAAATATTAAGTTTTATAAACAAAAGCAAAATAGTCCCAGGAGAAAGTTGTACCGATTCATGCCTCTCAGTCTTCAAGACAGAAGACGTCTAGACAGAAGACGTCTCTTTTCATGTGTCTTTTTTTTCTAGTCTGATAAGAAAGAGTGAATGTTTTGAGTGAATGAGCATTATGGCCATTCGGGAAAGCACACCAACGTTGAAAGCACGGTGTACTATAAAGGAATAGCCCAGCTTCATGATATTTCATTTGCTCAGTTCCATGAACGCTTCTTGAAATTCTTAATGTCCAGTACCATTTACAACAACAAAATATTCACACAAAATAATCATCCCTGACCTGCCATTTTCAGCACAAAAGAATCCTAGTCTTTGCATGAGTCTTTTAGTGGCCCATGCTGACTGTGAGTTTTCTCCATTCTGTAAAGAGCCAACCCTCTGCCACAAAAAGTTCTTACGAACCTTCATTAAGCTTCAAATGTTTTCATCTAGTTAAGATGTTCTTTGCAAAGGCAGAGGATGCGTCCACCTATCCTCGCACTGTGGTATCGCAGTTCATGTTTTGTGCATGTACCATTTTTCTTCTATCTTGCAAAATAGAGAAGTTAAATAGTACAAGTTTACTGAATGCGTTTTTCTCTTATTCCTGTCAAAGTCCCTTGCGTTGAAACCCGTGTGGCACGAAAGATCATATACACCACTTCAAATTCAAATGTTCATTGTCATGTGCAATGAAGAAATAGTCCCAGAAGAAAGAGATTTTTCCTTACAGTGTGTAACATAAAAGACGCCTAATATTCACATGAGTCATTTCTCTTCTAGCTTACTAAGTAAGAAAGACTATGTTGAATGACTATACATTTTCGCTATTTCTTAGAAGTCATTGGGTAGAAAGCTTTGTGGTAAAAAATGTTTTATGGGAGCTCCGTGAAGTGTCAACTGTTCAGTTGCAAATAAAATCGTAATGTTAAAATGAGAAGATGTCCTACACCGATCCTTGATCAAAAGTAGTCCAGTTTCTGAGTGTGTTCCATCTTACTTGCCATGTTGTTAAATAGAGAAGTTAATTGAAGGTGTGTTTCTCTGAATTTTATTAAGACCACTAGCGTGTTTCAACACCGGGTGATACGAATTGCCATATGAGCGCTTCTTGAAAACGTTCAATTCCATGTACAACAGCAATGCAGCAACAGAAGATGTTTTTCGCTGCTCTTTGCTTGCCCTGCATTAGTGGAGTCTAATCTTCTGCATGAGGTAATGTTCTTCTAGCCAGCTTCAAGTTAATGTGTTTAGTGAATATGCTTTTTCTCCATTCTGTGAAAGTGACTTGTGGTGAAACCCCTCCGCTACGAAATGATAGTGGAGCGTCATGAAATATCAATTATCCAATTCCAAGTCAAATATTAACAATGCAGAAACAGAAGATGCCTACACCGATCTTTACACAACAATATACAGAGCTTCAGGAGTAGCCTATTAAGTAGGAAAGCTAAATAAGAAATTTCATTGATTGTGTGGTACCCTCAAAGACACTTGCGTTGCAACCCTACGACACGACATGAACGCTTTTGGACATTACAAATGTTCGGTTCCATTTACAACACAAGATATTCACACTGATCCTTGACCCACAGCGTTCAACCCAAAATGATCATAGCCTTCACACCAGTCATTTCTTTTTTCTTGCGTGCTAAATAAATGTGACTTTGGTAACTGACTGTGTGTTTTCTCCAGTGAGTAAAAGTCGCTTGCGTTGAAATCCCTCTGTCAAGAAATGCAAAGTGGCAGTGTGGCTTAGTGGAAAGAACACGGGCTTGGGAGCCAAAGAACGTGGGTGTTAATCCCATCTCCACCACTTGTCTGCTGTGAGACCATGGGCAAGCTACTTAATGTCACTGTACCTCAGATGCCTCATATATAAAATGGGGATTTTAAGACTGTGAAACCCATGTGAGACAACCTGATTTGTTTGTATCTTCCCCAGCGCTGAGAACAGTTGTTTGGCAAGCACACGTACTAAACTTACTAAAGCGCTGAACAAATTCCATAATTAATATTATTGATCATTCAGGACCATGTAAAATAAAAATACTAAAACAGAGGTCTACTACATTCTTTGCATTGCTGTCTGCAACCCAATGGGAGACTAGTGTCCTGCATTCACCTTTTTTCTTCTATCCAGTTTAGAATGATCATTACACTTGCCTTGCTCCTATTTCTTAAGGGAATTGATAGAATGCGTGTTTTTCTCCATTTTATCAAAGCCCCATGCAAAGAAATCCTTATGACACAAAGCGCCATATCAACTATTCTTGAAATATCAAATGCTCAGCTTCATGTACCACAGCAATGTAGTAACACAGGAGATCTGCACCAATCCTTGGCTCTGCATGTTACAACACATCAGGAGTCTGGGGCTCAGCCAAATGACTGACTTCTCCCTTCTAACCTACTGAAGGTACCCTACTAAACGTTGAGGGTGTTTCCCTCCAATTCCGTAAGAGTCACCTGCGTCGAAACGACTCTGTCTTGAAATGCCAAATGGACTCTTCTTGATATGTCAACTGTTCAGTTCTGCCTAGAAGTTAATTAGAGTGCTATCTGTCCTGCAGTACACAGCCGTTCTGGATTCTAGTCTTATGCATATACCATTTTTCTTCTCTTCCATTAGTTAAGAAAAGTTGAGTAGATATGTGTTTTTCTCCAGCCTTTTGCATTTGAACGCTTCCAGCCAGAAATGCCAAATGGGCTCATCTTGAAATGGCAAATGTTCAGTTCCAGTTAAAAGAGTGAGAGGTGATAGCTATCCCGATCTTCAACCTACAGTGCCAATCTGATCTGGAATCTTAGCTTTTTGATCTACCGCTTTTCCTGATATTTAGGCAACTTTAGTGAAGGTATGAATGAGTCTATTTTGTCCCACTGCTTGTTTTTATAAAGAAAGCACTTTAACGGCATAAAAATTGTATTTAATACGAAACCACTGGCTTTCGTGTTTATTCTGTTTCATTTATACTTGTGACTCATGCAGAAAGCTACACTCCTTTTGTGCTGGATACTGCAGAGCAAGGATCAGTGTAGACATCATCTTTAACTATCTTGCTGTCATCTGTGGAACTGAAGATATGAAATTCGAAGAAGTGTTCATATGATATTGCATACCATAGGGGTTTCAACGCAAAAAGTTTTGATCAGACTGAAGGAAAACAAAAGCATGCAACTAACTTTCTCATTTAACCATACTGAGTAGGATACAAGAAATATGGGGCATGCAGAACTCAAGACTGCTGAATAGATGCACATCGTAATGCAAAGATAGGGGTAGACAGCTTCGGTTTCTGTATTTTACAAGGAAGTGAACAGATGAAATTTCTTAAAGTCTCTCTTGCTCATTTCGTGCCAGAGGGTTTTCAGCACAAAGGCTTTTTACCGATTGGAGAAAACGCACGCTCAACTCTTCACCGGCTCTTTAATGTAGAAGACTAGAAGAAAAATGACTTGTGCAGAAAAATAGACTCCTTTAGTGCTGAGTACTGTGTAGGAAGAATCTTCTTTGACTGGAAGAGGTGAAACTGGAGATTTGAAATTTGAAGGCGCTTCTCTTTAGATATAAACTTTTTTACATGCAACTGAACATCTGAAACTGCATGAAGCTCCATTTTAGTCTTTTGTGACAGAGGGAGTTTCAACGTAAGTGACTTTTATTGACTGGTGAAAAGGCACAGCCAGGAAGCACCTTCACAACTCATTAGGCAGACTAGAAGAAAAACCACATATGCCAATTATTACATTTCTGTTGCTTTATAGTCTGCAGAGCAAAGAACAGTGTTGATATCTGAAATGACTCTATTGCTGTTGCCCATGAAACTGTCTGAAATTTCAAGAAGAGGATCTAATAGCATTTCACGCAACACGGGGTTCCACACCAGTGACTTTAACAAGATTAATAGATCAACCCACTTCCTCAATTTACCTATTTAAATTACCTACCCAGCAGGGTAAAAAAGAAAATTCATAGATTCGTGAAGGGCTGCATATTGGAGTGCAAGGATCAGAGTAAGCCTCTTCTGTTTCTGTATTACATTTTCACCCACAGTTGTACATTTTCAACTTCATGAAAACCCCCGAAAAATATTCTGTGCCAGAGAGGTTTCAGTGCAAGTTAACTTTACTGTCTAGAGAAAAGGTATGTTCACTCAACACATCCACTCTTAGCAGGTCAGAAGAAAACTGACCCATACAGAACAGTAAACACCTTATGTGCTGAATACAGTAAGGAAAGGATCTGTGCAGGATCAATATCTTCTGTGATTTTTGGAGCTGAACATTTGAAAGTTGAGGTAAAGTTCAATATGGCATTTTGTGCCATAGGCGGTTCACCGCAAGAGGTTGAATGAGATTAAACACACCTTTAATTAACTTGGTCATTTATCTAGTTTACGTAGGAAGATTGAAGAAAAGTGGTTACATGTAGAAAACTAGACTACTGATAGGCTGCGTAGACAGGGCAAGGATCGGTGCAGGCATCTTCTGTTTCCGTAGTACGATTTGGTTTGCAGCAGAACCAGCTGAAATTTCATGAACCCCCCCACCCCCCTTCCCAAGATAACATCGCGCCAGAAAAGTGTGAAAGCAAGAGACTTTATGAAATGGAGAAAACATCCAGTCTCTCAACACATTCCCATTTATGTGGCAGGCTAGGAAGAAAAATGACTCGTGCAGAAAGTTACACTCCTTTTGTCCCAAAAACTATGGAAGAAGGATCAATGTAGATAACTTCTGTTGCTGTATTTGCTGCCATCCGTGGAACTGAACTTTTGAACGATGAGAAGCGTTCCTTTAGCATTTCATGCCATTGGGGTTTCTTCGCAAGAAGCTTAACAAGAGAAGCAGACTTTCATTCAATCTACTATTTTATTTGACTCTACTTAGCAGGATAGAGGAATAATGGTTCACACAGAACTCAAGATTGCTGGTAAGCTGCACATTGCTTTAGCAAGGATCAAGGTAGTAGTCTTCTGTTTCTGGATTTTTGTGTTGTACAGTGAGCAGATGAAATTCTGTGGAGCTGCACTTCAGGATTTTGCGCCAGAGAAGTTGACACCTCTCAAGTGACTTTACCGAATGGAGAAAACATGTAGTCACTCAGGACATTCTAATTGACCAGGTTAGAAGAAAATATGTCACATCCAAAAGATGAGACTCCTTTTCTGCGGAACACTGCGAGACAGAGATCAGTGTGCACTTCTTCCTTAACCACATTGCTCTCAAGGAGGGTCACATGACATTTCGTGCTACACGGGTTTCAACTCGAGAGACCATGATAAGCTTGAAAGAAACAAGCATTCAATCAACTTTCTTTTGTAACTTTTTACGTGGCAAGATAGAAGAAAAATAATTCATATGAAACTCAAGACTGCTGATGGGCTGCTCATTGCAGTGTAAAGCTCAAGGTAGACATCTTCTTTTTCTTTATTATTATTTTACATAGAAGTGTATAGCAGAAATTTTGTGAAGCTCTCCATTGTGAAGCATTCCACTGTGAAAGGTTTAAAGGCAAGTGTTTTTTACAGACTGTGGAAAACGCACCTTCATTCTTCACATTCACCTTCAGTTAGCAGGCTAGAAGATTGTTCATTCAAAGTTATTCTCTTAAGAGGCTAAAAAAAAAATGACCCAAGCAAAAAGGGGACTACATGCCTTCTGATTTGAACACTGCTCGGCCAAGATCGGTGCATCTCTCTTCTCTGATTATTTTGTTGTTCATGAAACTTAATATTTGAAATTGAAACACGCATTTGCTCAGCTTTTTTATTAAATTTACTTAGCAGGAGAGAAGGAAAACTATCAAAAGAACCTAAATAACTCAAAACAGCTTATGAGCTCTACAGTGTATTACAAGGAGAAGGGTAAACATCTTCTGTTTCTCTGTTATTATTTTTACAAGGATGTAGATCGAAGAAATTCCTTAAAGCCTCCCTTGAGGATTTCGTGTCAGAGGGGTTTAGCCGCAATGGTCTTGTACAAATTGGAGAAACCGGACATACATTCTTCATATTCACTTTCATTTGGCAGGCTATTTGAAAAGTAACTCAGAGAGTAAGCTAATACTCTTTTTGCACTAAGTGCTGCAGAGCAAAGATCACTGTAGATGTTAAGTGATGTTGTGATGTAGATGTTAAGTGATGATGTTAAGTGTTAAGGAAGACAGTTAAGATGTCTTCCTTAACTGTATTGTTGTCTCCCATAGAACTGAATATTTGAAATTCTAAGAAGCGTTCCTAAGACATTTCGCAGGTTTCAACCCAAGAGGCTAAGATAAGATCAGAAAAGAGGCTAAGATAAGGAAAAAAGCATTCAATCAACTTTCCTATTTAGTAGTACTTAGCAGGATAGAAGAAAAGTGGGTCAGTGCAGAACTCGACACTGCTGGTGAGCTGCACACTGAAGTGCAAAGATCGGGTTTGACAGCCTCTGTTTCTGTAGTATTATTTTACAAGGAGGTGAACAGGTGAAATTCTTTGAAGCCGCCCTTGTACATTTCGTGCCAGTAGGGTTTCAGCACCGAGGGTCTTTTACTGCCTGGAAAAAACGCACGTTCCACTCTTCACTTTCATTTAACGTAGAAGGCTAGAGGAAAAGTGACTCATGCAGAAAACTAGACTCCTTTTGGTCTGAGCGCTGCTATTCAAAGATCAGTTTTCATATTTACACTGACTGTACTGTAGTCATACGTGAAAGTGCGATCTAAAACGTGAAGACGCGTTGAATTCGGTGTAAGTCTCTTTGGTTTTCATAGTTTATCCGGAACAATAAATCCCTTACAGCTTTTTGTGCCAGAAGGAGATTCAACGCAAGTGACTTTAACGGAAGGGTGAAAAGACACAGCCACGTAAGCACATTCTCACTTATTTCATAAGCTAGAAGATAAGCGTAGGTGTCTTCCGTTTCTTTAGTAAGAAACAATACAAGCAAAGATTAAAGCTAGACGCCTTCTGTTCCTTGATGCTTATTTTAGCCCGGCACTGAACTGATGAAAATTCGTGAAGCTGCACTTCAAGATTTCGCCACAGGGAGTTGTCAAATCAAGTGACTTTATGGAATGGAGAAAGCAAACATTCACTCAGAACATTCAGTCTAACTCAGCGACCTAGAGGGAAGGACCAGGTGGTAGAAGCGGGGGCCAGGACGTCGGAACAGGAGAAAATCCAGGACCTGGTGAAAGAGAAAGGCCAACAGCAGGCAGAGAAGAGGGGACAGGATCCAGCAGAGGAGGCGGGCCAGGACTGGACTTAGGAGGAGGAGGTCTAACCCCAGGCTGAGGAGGAGGGACAGGACCAGGCATATGAGAACGTCCTGGGCCTAGGGAAGGAAGAGGGCCGGGATCAATCAGAGGAGTAGGTCCAGGGCCAGCAGAAGAGGAGGAGGATCAGGACCCGGTGGTGTAGAAAGGTCAAGTCCAGAGCGAGGAAGAAGGCCAGGACCAGGGTTGGGGGGGCGGGGTGGCCGGGAGAGGTCCAAGAGCAATCGAAGATGGAGGGCCAGGTGCAGCAGGAGGAAGAGGTCTAGGAGCAGGTGGACGAGGAAGGCCAGGACCAGGCCGAAGAGGAGTGCCCGGAAAAGAAGGAGGAGGAGGGCCAGGACCAGCCGGTGGGAGGATTGGCTAGAAAAAGGCAGAGGAGGAGGTCCTGGACTAGGCATAGGAGGAGGCCCTGGACCGGGGCGGAGGAGGTGCCCAGGATGAGGCGGAGGACGAGGGCTCGGAGCAGTCCGAGGCAGAGGGCCTAGACCAGGTGGAGGAGAGGAGCCAGGAGTAGGCAGAGGAGAAAGGCCATGACCAGGCAGCAGAGGTGGCCCAGAACATGTTGGAGGAGAAGGGCCAGGAATAGGTAAAGTCAGAGGGCAAAGAAAAAAGGGAAGATGAGGGTGAGGAACAGGCCCAGGAGGAGGGCCAGGACAGGGCCGAAGAGGAAGGCCAGGAGAAGGCAGAGGAGAAGAGGGAGGACCAGGTAGAGGAAGAATGAGAGGACTAGGTGGAGGAGGGGACCAGGACCAACCGGTGGGAGGATGGCTAGGAAAAGGCAGAGGAGGAGGTCCTGGACCCAAGTGGAGGAGGAGGGCGGGTACCAGGTACAGGAGGAAGGCGAGGGCAAGGCAGAAGAGCAGGGCCAGGCCCAGGAGCAGACAGAGGAAGAGAGGGTCAGGACCAGGCGCTGGAGGAAGGCCACGACCAGGCCACCGAGGTGGCCTATGGCAATTTGGAAGAAGAGGGCTAGGGATAGGTAAAGTAAGAGGCCAAGGAGCAGGAGGGAGATGAGGGTCGGGACCAGGCCTTTGAGGAGGGCCAGGACAGGGCAGAGAAGGATGGCCAGGAACAGGCGGAAGAAGAGAGACAGGATCAGGCAGAAGAGAAGGGTCAGGAAGAGGTGGAGGAGGAGGGCCAGGAACAGGCAAAGGAAGAGGACAAAGAGCAGTAAGAGGATGAGGGTCAGGACCAGTCACTGGAGGAGGGCCAGGACCGAGCGGAGAAGGGTAGCCAGGACCGGGACCAGGCACAGGAGGAGGACTAGGCCCAGGCAAAGAAGGAGGGAGGGTCAGGAGGAGGCGGAGGAGTGGGGCCAGGAGGAGGAGTAGGTGGAGGACCAGGTGGAGGAGAAGAGCCAAGATCAGGCGGGGGAGGAGGTCCAGCTCCAAGGCTGAGGAAGAGCGACAGGGCCAGGGGATGGAAGAGGGCTAGGACCACTAAAATAAAATTAAATTGTGGTATTTTTTAAGCACTTACTATGTGCCAAGCACTGTTCTAAGTGCTGGGGGATACAAGGTGATTGGTTTGTCCAACGCGGGGCTCACAGTTTTAATCCCCATTTGACAGATGAGGTAACTGAGGCACAGAGAAGTTAAGTGACTTGCCCAAGGTCTCACATCTGACTAACGGCGGAGGCAGGATTAGAACCCGTGATCTCTGACTCCCAAGCCCGCCCTCTTCCCACTGAGCCACGATGCTTCTCATGGAAGAGGAGCACCAGGAGCAGGCGGAGGAGGTGGGCCAGGGCCAGGTGCTGGAGGATGTCCTGGACCAGGCGGCGGAGGAGTGCCAGGACCAGGCGGCGGAGGAGGTCCCGGACTAGGTGGAGGGAGAGGGTCAGGACTAGGTGGAGGGAGAGGGCCTGGACTAGGCCGAGGTGGAGTGCCAGGACAAAGTGTAAGAGGAGGGCCAACACCAGATGGAGGAGGAGGGCCAGGACCAGAAGGAGGATGTGGGCCAGGACCACGCACAGGAGGAAGGCCAGGACAGGGAGAAGGAAGGGCGGAGGAGTTGGGCCAGGGCCAGGTGCTGGAGGATGTCCTGGACCAGGCGGCGGAGGAGAGCCAGGACCAGGCGGCGGAGGAGTGCCAGGACTAGGCGGCGGAGGAGGTCCCGGACTAGGTGGAGGGAGAGGGTCAGGACCAAGTAGAGGAGGGGGAGGGCCCGGTACCCAGAAGAGGAGAGGGCAAGCACCAGACCAAGGAGGAGGGCCTGGACTAGGCCGAGGTGGAGTGCCAGGACAAAGTGTAATAGGAGGGCCAACACCAGATGGAGGAGGAGGGCCTGGACCAGAAGGAGGATGTGGGCCAGGACCTGGCACAGGAGGAAGGCCAGGACAGGGAGAAGGAAGTGGTCCAGGACCAGATGGAGGGGGAGGGCCATTACAAGTTTCCAGAGGAAGGTCGGGACCAGGCCAAGGAGGAAGACGAGGACTACGTGGAGGAGGAGGGCCAGGACCAGGCGGAAGAGAAGGGCCAGGGCCAGGCAGAGGAAGAGCGTCAGTACCAGGAGGAAGAGGAGTGCCAAGATCAGATGGAGGAGGGGGGCCAGGACCAGGTCCAGGAGGAGAAAAATAGCGACGACCAGGAGGAGGAGGAGGAGGAGGAGGAGGGCCCAAAACAGGGTCATTCATTCATTCATTCATTCATTCAATAGTACTTATTGAGCACTTACTATGTGCAGAGCACTGTACTAAGCTCTTAGAATGTACAATTCAGCCACAGATAGAGACAATCCCTGCTCAATGATGGGCTCACAGTCTGAACGGGGGAGAGAGAAAGCAAAGCAAAACAGTAGAAAACATAAACAAGACAACATCATCAAGATAAATCAAAACAAGGGGATTTACACCTCATTAACAAACTAAATAGGGTAATAAATAATATAAATAAATAAGCACAGTGCTGAGCGGAGGGCAAGAGGGAGGAGCAGAGGGTGGGATGGATACAGCTGGACCACGGTTAGGTTTAGCACTTTGTGCCAGTCATAAGGCTCAGGTTGATGCTGGAGTTAGGTTACAGAGATTACAGATCTACAAGGTATTCATGTATTCATTCATTCATTCATGTATTTCTTTCTTTCCTCCTTTCTTCATGATGATGTTTGTTCCTCCCCCTCCCCGCAAACTACAAGCTCACTGTGGGAAGGAAAGTGTCAGCTTAGTGTTATATTGAACTTTCCTTAGCATTTAATCCAGTACTTTGCACACAGAAAGCTCTCAAGAAATATAACTGACTGAATGAGTGACGTTTAGGTTATAAGGCCTTGGGTAATGGTTAGGGCTAGGGTTAAGAGTAAAGCTCGGGTTAGGGTTAGGGTTAAGTTTCGGGTTAAGGTTGGTGTTAGGATTAGGCTTAGGGTGAGAGTAAAGTTCAGGGCTAAGGGCTAGGGCTAGCTTTCCCCTCTCACGGTCACACCTGGACAGTTGCCAGTATTCTACCAGTCTCAACCACGGGTGGGAGAGTCAAAGCAGCGGCATCCCCATTCCATGCCTAGCTTGAGCAGTGGCTAGCGAGTGGAAGGCCATCTGCTACAAGTCAAAACTCCTCTGTGCTAGGCAGCAGTGGCAAGGGAGACAGTTGAGGGTGGACAACTCAAGTTTACTGCGTGGAAAGCGGCAATGGTCAAGCGCTTCTGTATTGTTCCCAAGGCAACTCTATGGATACGTATCACCAGAACGACTTCAGGGGGACTGTGGGGCGTTCCGAGAGAGTTGCGTCCAAGACGTCGCTATGGGTCGGAGATGACTCGACAGCTTAGGACAACAACAGAAACGCCATTAGGTTCTTCCCCTGGTATATCTTGGAAGAGACAATAGAGATCTCCTTGCATTATCTTTCATCTCTTTCCTCACTTGACTATCAACATGTATTCTTGTTCTTCATTTATTAGTCCCTCTAGACTGTGAGCTCATTATGGTCTGAGAACGTCAGCTTATTCCATTGCATGGTGCTCTCCTTGGGGCAGTGCTCTGTACATGGTAAATGTTCAATAAATATTCATTCAACAGTATTTATTGAGCACTTAGTATGGGCAGAGCACTGTACTAAGCGCTTGGAATGTACAATTCTGCAACAGCTAGAGACGATCCCTGCCCCATTGATGGGAATACAGTCTAACAGGGGAGACTATACTGTCCAATAGTCTAATAACTGTGACTAATAACTAATAACTAATAGTCTAATAACTGTGATAGTATTCCTCCATGCAGGTCCAAGCCACAGCAATTTAGTTAATGAAGAAAACTTGCCCATGACTGTCTGCCAAATACTCTAGTAAAGTCTAAACACATTAAGATTATTGAATAAGCTTACGATTCTATTTTGTAGGAGCCAGCTTTGGCATTCTTTGCCAAAAGCGCTGTTTCTAGGTTCACCTCAACTTACTTCATCCAGTTGTTAATTTGTTGTTTTCCCTTTTAATATTGTAACTTTACAGGTTTGAATTTCCAAGCTCGCTTCAGTCTTTTGAAGGCCAGAGACCTTCTTTCTTTTTGTTCTTTTATCTTTTTTTAAAAAAAGCCTTTTTTCATATTTTCATTTGGCTCATCCCTTATTGGTTCAGATTTGACCAAATCCTCTCTTTGTGGGAAGATAAAGTGAGAAGAGATGGAGATAGTAAGAGTCTTCAGTACTTTTAGATTGCCCTCAGAGTCACACCTGGAGAGTGTCCAGCGCTCTATCGGTCTTGACTACGGGAGGGAGAGTCAAGCAGAGGTATAGCCATTCTATTCCTAGCTTGGGCAATGCCTAGCAGGTGGAAGGTTCAGTGTCAGGGTTCAGGTCAGAGTCAGGGATAAAGCTAGGGTTAGGGTTATGCATAGTGTTATGGTTAGCGTTTGGCGTAGAGTTAGGATTAGGGTTTGGGTTAGGACTAAGAGCTAGGTTTAAGGTTAAGGATAGAGCTAGAGTTAGTTATAAGATTAAGTTTAGGTTTGTTTTAGGTTAGGATTAGGGTTAGAGCTAGCTAAGGCTAAGTTTGGGGTAGGGTTAGTCTTAAGGTGATAGGTTGAACATGAGGGCTAAGGTTGAGATTGGGGTGGAAAGTTTCAGGTCAGGATAAGGGTGAAGGTTCGGATTAGGATCAAGGTCAGGGTTAGGGCGACAGTTACAGTTAGGATTGCGGTTAGGCTGATTTGCACCAGGGTTATGGTAAGGGGTAGGATTAGGGCTAGGCCTAGGCTTATGGTTAGGGAGAAACATTGTGGCTCAGTGGAATGAACATGGGCTTTGGAGTCAGGGCTCATGAGTTCGAATCCCAGCTCTGCCACTTGTCAGCTGTGTGACTGTGGGCAAGTTACTTAACTTCTCTGTGCCTCAGTTCCCTCATCTGTAAAATGGGGATTAAGACTGTGAGCCCCACGTGGGACAACCTGATTCCCCTATGTCTACCCCAGCGCTTAGAACAGTGCTTGGCACATAGTAAGCACTTAACAAATACCAACATTATTATTATTATTATAGTTATTAAATGAGGTAAATATTAAGGTTATGTTTAGTGTTTAAGGTGATTAGGATTCAGGTTAAAGTTAAAGTTAGGTTTAGGGTTAGAGTTTGGGCTAGGGGTTGGTTTATGGTTAAGGCTAGTGATAATGTTAGGGTTCCGGTTATGGCTAGAGCTAGGCTTAGGGCTAGGGTTAGGATTCATGTTAGGGTTAGGGTTAAGGTTTAGGTTTAGAATGAGCTTTAGGGTTAGAGTTCAAGCTAGGCTTAATGTTAGGGCCATTTGTTAGTCTGGGAGCGTTGCAAGGCAAATGCTCACATATCCTTCCAGACACAGTCTGGGAGATTGAGGGATGGTGATAGGGCTAAGATTAAGCCTGGTGTTAGGGCTAGGGTTAGAGTTTGAGTTACGATTAAGGTTAGAGTTTGGGCTGGAACTCTGGTAAGGGCCAAGGACGAGGTTAAAGTTCGAGTTCCAAGTGGGAGTAGGGTTCAGTTTACTGCTAGTATTAGTGTGAGGGTTAGGGTTCAAAGCTAGGCCTAGGGTTAGGGTTTGGTTTAGATTTAGAGTTAGAAGGAGAGGTAAAGTAAGGGTTAGGTTTAGGTTTAGGGCTAGGGTTAAGGTAAAGGGTAGGGTTATGGCAAAGTCTAAACCTCGGCCTATGGAGAGGGCATGCTTAAGGCCAGAGAGCACTTTAGGGTTAGAGTATGGTTTAAGGGTTAGAATTCGGGTTAGGATTATGATTAGGGTAGGGTTAGGGTGCAAGTTAGGGTTAGGGTTAGAGCTAGGGCCAGGGCTAAAAGCTAGAGTAAGAGCTAGTCTTAGTGCTAGGGTTAGGGTTAGGGTTAGAGATAGAGTTAGCTTTGAAGTTAGGGTTAGGGTTAAGGCTAGGGTGAGCCCGTTCTTCGGCAGGGATTGTTTCTATCTGCTCCCGAAGTGTACATTCCAGGCACTTAGTACATTGCTCTGCATACAGTAAGCGCTCAGTAGATACGATTGAAGGAATGAAAAGCCTGGGTCCTTGGCCTTAGCCTTAACAGTTGAAGATGGCAGTAAGGGAGGGGGTAAGGTGCCAGGGAATGAGGTCGAAGACACAAGGGGGAAAGGTAGGATTTTGAGAGCAGGCTGGAGATCTGGTTATGTGTAGGTATAGGCCCAGGTTTAGGGTTAAAGTTAGAGTTAGGGTTAGGGTTAGGTTAGACTGTGGTTAGGTTTGGGGTTAAGGTTAGAATTAGAGTAGGTGTTAGGTCTAAGACTAGGTTGGGATTTAGAGTTAGATTTGGAGCTATGGTTGGGATTCAGGATAGGATTAGGGTTCAGGTTAGGGCTAGGGCTCCTGCGAGAGTGAAAGGATAAGGTTCAGGTTAAGGGCAAAGACTAGGGCTAGGCATAGTTTAATGTTTGGGTTAGGTTAAAGATTAGAGTCAGAGTTACAGCTAGGAGAAAGGGTTATGCCTATGTGAGGGTTAGGGGTAGGGCTAATCCTAGGGGGAATGTTAAGATTGGGTAGGGTTAAGACAATGCCAAGATTTAGGGTAAGGCCCCGTCGAGGAGGAGGGCCAGGAACAGGCAGAGGAGCAAGTGGAAGAAGAGAGCTAAGACCAGCCGCAGAGATGATGGCTAGGGTTAGGGTGCAAGTTAGGGTTAGGGTTAGAGCTAGGGCCAGGCTAGCTATGCTTAGTGCTAGGGTTAGGGTTAGTGATAGAGTTAGCTTTGAAGTTAGGGTTAGGGTTAAGGCTAGGGTGAGCCCGTTGATGGGCAGAGGTTATTTCTATCTGCTCCTGAATTGTACATTCCAAGCACTAAGTTCATTGCTCTGCACACAGTAAGCACACAATAGATATGATTGAAGAATGAAAAAGCCCGGCTCCTTGGCCTTAGCCTTAACAGTTGAAGATATCTGTAAGGGAGGGGGTAAGGTGCCAGGGAATGAGGTCGAAGACACAAGGGGGAAGGGGTGGGTTTTGAGAGCAGGCTGGAGATCTGGTTATGTGTAGGTATAGGCCCAGGTTTAGGGTTAAAGTTAGAGTTAGGGTTAGGCATAGTGTTAATGTTTGGGTTAGGTTAAAGATTAGAATCAGAGTTACAGCTAGGAGAAAGGGTTATGCCCATATGAGCGTTAGGCGTAGGGCTAATCCTAGGGGGAAGGTTAAGATTAGGGTTAAGACAATGCCTAGGTTCAGTGTAAGGACCCGTCCTAGGGTTAACTTAAACTTAGGGCTTGCAAGAGGGTAGATCTAGTCCTTGGACTAGAGTTAGGGTTGGGGTTAGAGTTGGGGGTAGGGCGTGGGATTTCCTATGGCATCTCGTGCCATACAGGTTTTCAATGCAAGTGGCTTTGAAAAGATCAAGAGGAACACATGTTTAATTAACTTTCTAATTTAAAATGCTTTCCTCGCAAGGTAGAAAACCCCCCATGAGGCTCCTGCTGGGCTGCAGCAGGAGCACAGTGTAAGATCGGTGTACACATCTTCTTTTTCAGTAATACTATTTCACATGAAGCTCATTTTGTGCAGAAGTCTTTCAGTGCAAGAGACTTGTACAAAATGGAGAACAGGTACAGTCACTCAACACATTCACTCAGAAAAAATGACTCACGCAAGAACTAGGCCCTTGTTGTGCTGAGGACTGCGGGGCAATGATCAGTGGATATAGCTTCTGTTACAGTACTTCTGTTGTGCATGGAACTGAGCATTTGAAATTTCATGGAGTTCATATGGGATGAGAGCTAGGCCCAGGTGGAGGAGGATGACCAGGACCAGGCAGAGGAGGAGGGCCAGCACCAGGTGGAGGAGCAAGATCAGGTCCAGATGGAGGAGGCGGAGGGTCCAGTACCAGGCAGAGGAGGAGGGCCAGGTCCTGGAGGAAGAGAAGGAAGGCAAAGACCGTGTCAAGTTAGAGAGCCAGGACCAGGCAGAGGAGGAGGGTCTGGACCAGGTGATGGAGGAAGGCAAGGTCTTCCTGGCCGAGGAGGAGGGCCAGGAACAGGCAGAAGAGCAAGTGGAGGAAGAGAGCCAAGACCAGCCAGAGGGAAGATGGCTAGGAAAAAGCAGAGGAGGAGTTCTAGGGCCAGGCGGGAGAAGAAGGACAGTAACAGGTGGAGGCGGAAGGCCGGGGCTAGGCAAAAAAGGTGCCCAGGATGATATGGAGGACGAGGGCCACGACCAATCAGATGTGAAGGGCCTAGACCGGGGGAGGGAAAGAACCAGGAGTAGGTGGAGGAGAAAGGCCACGGAGCTGGCCCCTGACATGTTGGAGGAGGATGGGCAGGAGAAGGTAAAGGAAGATGACAAGGAGCAGGAGGAGGATGAAGGTCAGAACCAGGCCAAGGAGGAGGGCCAAGACCAGGCACAAGTGGAGGGCAATGCCCGGCAAAGGAAGAGGGCTAGGCCCAGGTGGAGGAGGAACATCGGGGCCACGCGGTGGAGGAGGGGCCAGGACGTCGGAACAGGAGAAAATCCAGGACCCGGTGAAGGAGAAAGGCCAACAGCAGGCAGAGAAGAGGGGACAGGATCCAGTGGAGGAGGCGGCACAGGACCGGACTTAGGAGGAAGAGGAGGTTTAACCCCAGGCTGAGGAGGAGGGACAGGACCAGGCATTCGAGAACGGCCTGGACCTAGGGAAGGAAGAGGGCCGGGATCCATCAGAGGAGGTGGTCCAGGGCCAGCAGAGGAGGAGGAGGATTAGGACCCGGTGGTGTAGAAGGGTCAGGTCCAGGCCGAGGAAGAAGGCCAGGACCATGTCGGGGGGAGAGGTCCAGGAACAAGCGAAGATGGAGGGCCAGGTGCAGCAGGAGGAAGAGGTCTAGGAGCAGGTGGACGAGGAAGGCCAGGACCAGGTCAAAGAGGAGTGCCAGGAAAAGATGGAGGAGGAGGGCCAGGACCAGCCGGTGGGAGGATTGGCTAGGAAAAGGCAGAGGAGGAGGTCCTGGACTAGGCATAGGAGGAGGGCCTAGACTAGGCAGAGGAGGTGCCCATGATGAGGTGGAGGACTCAAGCATTCTCAAAGTTCACAAATGATCTCCTTCTTGCCAAATCCAATGGGCTCTACTCCATCCTAATCCCCCTGACCTCTCGGCTGCCTTTGATACTGTCAACCACCCACTGCTTCTCTCCTGGTTTCCCTCCTTTCAGTGGCCTTTGACAATGTCCTCTCCTGCTTCCCCTGCTATCTCTCTGGCCACTTACTCTAGGACCCCTTCGCAGGCTCCCTCCTCTGTCTCCCACCCTGTAACTGTGGGGGTATCTCAAGGTTCAGTTCTGGATCCCTTTCTATTCTCCCTCTTCACACACTGCCTTGGAGAACTCATTCACTTCCATGCCTTCGACTACTATCTCTATGCAAGTTGATTAGCAAATACACATCTCTAATCCTGATCTTTCTCTTTCTCTGCAGTCTCGTGTTTCCTCCTGCCTTCAAAACAACTCTACTTGGATTTCCTGCTGATGCCTCAAATTTAACAAGTTCAAAACACAACTCTTTAGCTTCCCTTCAAAGCCAGTCCTCCCCTTGATCATCCCATGCAGAACCAACCACTTCATCTCACAAGCCCATAACCTTGGCATTTTCCTTAACTCATCTCTCTCCTTCAACCCACATATTCAATCTTTCACCACATCCTGCCCCTTCTTCCTTCACAACATTGTTAAAATCTGTCCATTCCTCCCCACCCAAACTGCTACCAAGCTGATCCAAGCATTTATCCTATCCTTGATTACCTCATCAGCTTTCGTGCTGACCTCTCTGCCTCCCATCTCTCCCCATTCCAATCAGTACTTCACTCTGTTGCCTGGATGATTCTTCTGAATAAACATTCGGGACATATTTCCCCATTCCTCAAGAACTTCCTCAGGTTGCCCATCAGCCTCTGCATCAACAGAACTTCATGCCATCAGCTTTAAAGCACTCAATCATCTTGTCCCCTCCTATCTTTCCTCACAGATTTCCTACTACACCTTAGCATGCTCACTTAGCTCTTCTTACACCAGCCTTCTCATTGCACCTCCATCTCGTCTATCTCAATCAGTGGTATTTGTTGAACACATTCTGTGTGCAGAGTACTGGGCTAAGTTCTTGAAGGAGTTTATCTCACTGCCGACCTCAAGTATATGCCCTGACTCTGGCCGGGAACTCCCTCTTCACTCTTTCCACCTTCAAAGCTTTATTAAAACTGTATCACTTCCAAGAGGCCTTCCCCTTCAAATCCCTCATTTCCTGCACTTAGATTTGTAACCTCTATTCACCTCACCCTCGGCCCGAAAGCATTTATGTCCATAACCATAATTTATTTGTAAGTTTTAAATGGTATTTTAAGGTTTTTTTTCCCAGTTTTTAATGGTATTTGTTAACCAGGCACTAAACTAAGCACTGGTGCAGATACAAAATAATCAGGTTGGACACAAGGAGATAAAATCTACCCTTTCCTCTCCACCTGAACCGATACCATGCTGATCCAAGCACTTATCTTATCCCGCCTTAACTACTACATCAGCCTCCTTGCTGACTTCTCTGCCTCCTGTCTTTCCCCAGTCCAATCCATACTTCACTCTGCTGCCTAGATCAGGCTGATGCAGACGGGAGTGGAAGAAATGAAAGTGAGGGCTTAGTCAGGGAAGGCCTCTTGGAAGAGATGAGCCTTCAATAAGCCTTTGAAGTTGGGGAGAGTAATCGCCTGTTGGATCTACAGATCTGTAGATCGCAGATCTACATCTCCTCCACTGTCCTCTCCCCCTCCCTTCAGGCTCGCATCTCCTCCTGCCTCCGGGACGTCTCCACCTGGATGTCGGCCCGCCACCTAAAACTCAACATGAGCAAGACTGAGCTCCTCATCTTCCCTCCCAAACCCGGTCCGCTCCCAGACTTCTCTATCACCGTGGATGGCACGACCATCCTTCCCGTCCCGCAGGCCCGCAATCTCGGTGTCATCCTTGACTCGTCCCTCTCGTTCACCCCACACATCCTATCCGTTACCAAGTCCTGCCGGTTTCACCTCTACAATATCGCCAAGATCCGCCCTTTCCTCTCCACCCAAACGGCTACCTTACTATTACGGGCTCTCGTTATATCCCGGCTAGACTACTGTGTCAGCCTTCTCTCTGACCTCCCTTCCTCCTCTCTCGCCCCGCTCCGGTCTATTCTTCACTCCGCTGCCCGGCTCATTTTCCTGCAGAAACGATCTGGGCATGTCACTCCCCTTCTTAAACAACTCCAGTGGTTGCCTATCGACCTCCGCTCCAAACAAAAACTCCTCACTCTAGGCTTCAAGGCTCTCCATCACCTTACCCCTTCCTACCTCTCCTCCCTTCTCTCTTTCTACCGCCCACCCCGCACGCTCCGCTCCTCTGCCGCCCACCTCCTCACCGTCCCTCGGTCTCGCCTATCCCGCCGTCGACCCCTGGGTCACGTCCTCCCGCGGTCCTGGAACGCCCTCCCTCCTCACCTCCACCAAACTGATTCTCTTTCCCTCTTCAAAACCTTACTTAAAAATCACCTCCTCCAAGAGGCGTTCCCAGACTGAGCTCCTCTTCCCCCTCTACACCCTCTGCCATCCCCACTTTACGTCTCCGCAGCTAAAGCCTCATTTTCCCCTTTTCCCTCTGCTCCTCCACCTCTCCCTTCCCATCCCCACAGCACTGTACTCGTCCGCTCAACTGTATATATTTTCGTTACCCTATTTATTTTGTTAATGAATTGTACATCGCCTTGATTCTATTTAGTTGCCATTGTTTTTACGAGATGTTCTTCCCCTTGACGCTGTTTAGTGCCATTGTTCTTGTCTGTCCGTCTCCCCCGATTAGACTGTAAGCCCGTCAAACGGCAGGGACTGTCTCTATCTGTTGCCGACTTGTTCATCCCAAGCGCTTAGTACAGTGCTCTGCACATAGTAAGCGCTCAATAAATACTATTGAATGAATGAATGAATGAATGGATATGAGGAGGAAGGGCTTTCCAGGCCAGAGGCAGGATGTGAGCAGGAGGGTGGAGGTGAGATAGATGAGATCGAGGTACAATGAGTTAGGTTGGCATTAGAGAAGCGAAATGTGTGGCTATCCTCTTCCTGACTTCCCTGTCACTGCGGACGGTACGACCATCCTTCCCATCTCTCAGGCCTGCAACCTTGGTGTCATCCTTGATTCCGCTCTCTCATTCACCCCACGCATCCAATCCGTCACCAATGCTTGCCAGTCTCACCTTTACAATATCGTCAAGATCCGCCCTTTTCTCTCCATCCAAACGGCTATTGTACTGGTACAAGCTCTCATAATATCCCGACTGGATTACTGTGTCAGTCTTCTCTCTAACCTCCCTTCCTCCTGTCTCTCCCCACTCCAGTCTAGTCTTCATTTCACTGCCCAGATCATCTTCATGCAGAAATGTTCTGGAGATGTCACTCCCTTCCTTAAAAACCTCCAGTGGTTGCCCATCAACCTCCACACGAAACAAAAACTTCTCACTCTGGGCTTCAAAGCTCTCCATCACCTTGCCCCCTCCTACCTCACCTTCCTTCTATCTTTCTACTGCCCACCCCACATGCTCTGCTCCTCTGCCCCTCAACTCCTCACCGTCCCCCGTTCACACCTATCCTGCTGTCGACCCCTGGTCCACGTCCTACTGCTGTCCTAGACTGCCCCCTCCTTCACCTCCGCCAAACTAACTCTCTTTCCCACTTCAAAACCCTACTGAGAGCTCACCTCCTTCAAGAGGCCTTCCCAGACTGAGCTTCCCCTTTTCTCTCTGCTCCCTCTGCTTCCTCTCTGCTCCCCCTCTGCCCTCTATTCCCTTCCCCTTCCCCCCTTCACCTCCCCTCAGCTAAGCCCCCTTACCTTCTGCTCCTCCCCCTCTCCCTTCCCGTCCCCTCAGCACTGTGCTCATTTGTATATATTTTTATTACCCTATTTATTTTGTTAATGAGGTGTACATCCCCTTGATTCTATTTATCGTGATTATGTTATCTTGTTTTTGTCTGTCTGTCTCCCCCAATTAGAGTGTAAGCCCATCACTGGGCAGGGATTGTCTCTGTTGCCAAATTGTATATTCCAAGTGGTTAGTACAGTGTTCTGCACATAGTAAGCACTCAATAAATATTATTGAATGAATGAAGGTGGGCTGAGTTGTAGTAGGAGAGTATTGAGGTGAAGAAGGAGCGAGCTAGGTGATTGTTTTAAAGCCAATGATGAGGAAGTCCTGTTTGATACGGAAAAGGATGGACAACCACTGGAGTTTCATGAGGAGTGGGGAAACATGGCCTGAATGTTTTTGAAGAAAAATGATCCAGGCAGCAGAATTAAGTATGGACTGGAGTGGGGAGAGACAGAAAGCAGGGAGGTCAGCAAGGAAGCTGATAGAGTAATCAAGGTGGGATAGGATAAGTGATTGGATTGACAAGGTAGCAGTTTAGATGGAGAGGAAAGGGTGGATTTTAGGGATGTTGTGAAAGTCCAACGGACAGGATTGAATGGATTGAATATGCGGCATGAATGAGAGAGAGGAGTCAAGGCTAATGCCAAGGTTATGGCTTGTGAGACAGGAAGGATGGTGGGACTGTCTACAGAGATGGAAAAGTCATGGGGAGGACAGGGTTTGGGTGGGAAGATAAGACGTTCTGTTTTAGACATATTAAGTTTGAAGTGATGAGAAGACATCCAAGTTAGAGATATCCTGAAAGCAGGTGGAAATGTGAGATTGCAAAGGTGGAGAGATTTCAGGGCTGGAGATATAGATTTGGGTATCATCTATAGAGAAACAGTAGTTGAAGCCATGGGAGTGAGTGAATTCTCCAAAATAGTTGGTGTTGACTAAAATTGGAAGGGGACTCAAGTAAGCCCACCATGAAATTAAAAAAAAAAATCAGTGCCAGTAGGAGGTCCAGTGGATTAGAGAGATGATAAAGGGGTGTGGTCCAGTGGCATGGGAGTCAGAAGGACCTGGGTTCTAATCCCTGCTCTGCCACTTGTCTGCTTTGTGAACTTGGTCAAATCACTTAACTTTTCTGTGCCTCAGTTACCTCATCTGTAAAATGTGGATTAAGACTGGAAGCCCCAAGTGGGAGCAACCTGATTTGCTTGTATGTACCAAGCTCTTAATACAGTGTCTGGCACATAGTAATTGCTTAAGAAATATCACAATTATTATTATCATTATTACTATGTGCCAAGCACTATTCTAAGTGCTGGTGTAGGCACAAATTAAAAAGGTCAAGCACAGCTCCTGTCCCACACGAGGCTCATAGTCTAAGTAGGAGGGAGTAGGATTGATTTTCCATTTTACAGATGAAGTGCCTGAAGCACAGAGAAGTTCAGTGACTTTCCCACATGGTCACAGAGGAGAAAAATGGTGAAGCCTGGATTAGATCCCAGGTTCTCTGACTCCCTGCTCTTTCCACTAGGCCACACTGCTTCACTATGATAATGAACTAGGCTGGAGGAGGAGGAAATGGGCACATTCTGACACAAAATAGGCCCAGAAACCAGAAACAATACAGATTAGTGGATAGAGCATGGGCCTGGGAATCAGAAGGACCTGGGTTCAAATTCTAGATCTGCCCCTTTTCTGCTATGTGACTTTGGTCAAGTCACTTCACTTCTCTGTGGCTCAGATCCCTCATTTGTAAAATTTGAACTAAGACTGAGCCCAATGTGGGACAGAGACTGTGTCCAACCTGATTAGCTGTATCTACTCCAGCGCTAATTACAGTGCCTGGCATATAGTAAACATGTGACAAATACAAAAAAAAAAATCCAGGAGCTCTTCCATCTTGAGGAAAGAAACTAGTGTTGGCATCCCTCCCATCAAAGGCTGCTTTGAGTCTCAGAATCCCCACCTGTCTTAGAGCCTGGAAGCCCACAGGCCGGACCCAAGAAAGCAACCAAGAAAGTAGGGTGGGGTTGGGGCTTCAGAAGAGGAGAACCCACCATCTGTACCAGGCTGCTGAAAGTCAGAGCAGGGTTTAAAGCCTGAGAGTTCTCTGTACTCAGTTCAGTACTCTGTGCTCAATAAATAAGATGGATTGATTAATCGATAATAATAATAATTGTGATATTTGTTAAGCAATTATTATGTCCCAGGCACAGTTCTAAGCACTGGGATAGATAGGAGCTAATCAGGTTAGACACTGTTCTTGTCCCAAGTGCTGCTCACAATCTTAATATACACTTTACAGAAATGTTAACAGAGGCACAGGAAAATGAAGTGATTTGCTCAAGGTCACACAGCAAACATAAGGCAGAACTGGGATTAGAGCCCATGACGTCTGACTCCCAGGCCCTTTCTCTTTCCACAGGACCATGTTGTGTCCCTTAATCGCGCAAGCATAGACCTAATGCTAACCCTATCCCTAAACCCAATGGCTAACACTAACCATGACACTAAACCTCACCATAACCCTGACCCTAACACCATCCCTACACCTAATCTTAAACATAGCCCTAGGCGTAGTCCTAACCCTAACCCTAGCCTAGGGCCTCACCTAAATTCTACAGCTAACCATAACGCTACCCCTACCCCTATCCTTCAACCTAACTCTAGGCCCAAAGCTAGACTTAACCCTATCCCTAACTCTAGCTCAGCTGTCATTCATTCATTCTTTTAACAGTATTTATTAAACGCTCACTATGTGCAGATCACTGTACTAAAAACTCGGAATGTACAATTCGGTAATAGATGGAGACAATCCCTGCCCCTGACGGGCTTACAGTCTAGTCGGGGGAGACAGACGGACTAAAACAAGACAACCTAATAGCAATAAATAGAATCTAGGGGATGTATACCTCATTAACAAAATAAATAAGGTAATACAAATCTATACCAATGAGCACAGTGCTGAGGAGAGGGGAAGGGAGAGGGGGAGGAGCAGAGGGAAAGAGGGAAAGGGGGGTTAGCTGAAGGGAGGTGAAAGGGTGGCAGAGAGGCACCAGAGGGAAAATGGGAAGCTCAGTCTGGGAAGGCCTCTTGGAGGAGGAGAGCTCTCAGTAGAGCTTTGAAGGGGGGAAGAGAGTTAGTTTGGCGGAGGTGAGGAGGGAGGGCATTCCAGGACAGCGGGAGGATGTGGGCCAAGGGTCTATGGCGGGATAGGAGAGAACGGGGGACGGTGAGGAGGTGAGCGGCAGAGGAGCGAAGCCTGCGGGGTGGGCAGTAGAAAGAGAGAAGGGAGGAGACGTAGGAGGGGGCAAGGTGATGGAGAGCTTTGAAGCCCAGAGTGAGAAGTTTTTGTTTCGTGCGGAGGTTGATAGGCAACCACTGGAGGTTTTTACTAAACCTCACCTAATGCAAACCCCAACCCTAAACCTATCCCTACACCTAATCCTAAGGCTAGCCTTAGGCCTAGTCCTAACCCAACCATAACCCTAGCCCTAGGCCTAGCCTTAAGTCTACACCTAACCCTAACCTTAACAGTAAACCTTACCCTAAAAGTAAGCCCAAATTTAGACATAACGCTAACCCTATCCCTAACCCAAGACCCTAACCCTAGCCCCACTGATAACCCTAATATTAGCACTAAACCTCACCATAACTCCAACACGAATCCTATCCCGAAGCCTAGGCCTGGGCCTAGTCTTAAGGCTGCAACTAACAATAACACTAAACCTCACCATAACGCAAACCCCAACCCTAACCCTATCTCTACACCTAATCCTAAGGCTAGTCTTAGGCCTAGCCCTAACCCAACCATAAACCCTAGCCCTAGGCCTAACCTTAAGTGTACGCCTAACCATAACCGCAAACCTAACCCTAACGCTAAACCTTACCCTAAAAGTAATCCCAAACCTACACCTAACGCTAACCCTATCCCTAACCCAAGATTTAAGCCTAGCCCTAGACCCACTGATAACCATAACATTAGCACTAAACCTCACCATAACTCAGCACCAATCCTATCCCGAAGGCTAAGCTTGGGTCTAGTCTTAAGGCTGCGACTAATTATAACCCTAACCCTAGCCCTAGAAATGATGCTATCCCTAACTCTAACATTAATCTTAAACCTAAGTCTAGCCCTAACAGTATCCTTCAATCAAACCTTAACACTAATGGTCACCCTCACCCTAGCCCTAGGCCTTGCCCTAAGCCTCCCACTCACCCTAACCCTAACCATATCTAATAATAATAGTAATGGTAATAAATGAATAATTGTGGTATTTGTTAAGCACTTAGCATATTACAAACACAGTCCTAAACATTTGGGTAGACACGAAGGCATCTGGTTGGACACAGTCCCTGTGTCACATGGGGAACAGTCTTGATGTCCATTTTGCAGATGAGGTAACTAAGGCACAAAGATGTTAAGTGATTTGCCCAAGGTCATAGGGCAGACCCATGGCAGAACTATCTCTAACACTAATTCTAACTGTAGACTAAACCTTAAACCAAACATTAACCCTAACCCTAAATCTAACCCTTCCTCTAAACCTACCCCTAGCTCTATTGCTAACCCTAACCCTAAACCTAAACCCTAGCCCCAGCCCTAATCCTAATCCAAACCATAATCATAATTCTAGCCCTAGACATAAACCTAACCCTAGCCTTAACCCAAAACCTAACTGCAACCCTGACCCTAACCCTAGCTCTAGGCCTAGCCTTAGTACTAACCCTAACTCTAACCCTCCCACTACCCTTAATTAGCCCCAACTCTAGCCATTAACTTAACCCGGACCTTAAATTTAACCCTAACCCTAACCTTTAATTTAAACCTAACCCTAACCCAAACCCTAGCTCTAGGCCTAGCCCTAACCCTAACATTAATTTGACCTGACCCTGACACTAGCCCTAGCCCTAGCATTTGGCCCTGGCCCTCCTTCTCCCACTGGTCATGGCCCTCCTTCTCCATGTGGTACTGGCCTTCTCCTCCACCTGGTCCTGGCCCTACTCCTAGGCCCGGTCCTGGCCTCCTCCTCTGCCTAGCCTGGCTCTCTCTCTCTGCTTGGACCTGGTCCTGGTCCTGTGCCTTTCCTTGTCCTGGTACTCCTCCTCCTCCTGGTCCTGGCCATCAACCTCTGCCCAGTCGTGACCCTCCTCCTCCTCCTGGTCCTGGCCTCCCTCCCCTTCCTGGTCCTGGACATCCCCCTTTGCCTGGTCTTGGCGCTCCTGCTCAACCTGCTCCTGGCCCACCTCCTCCACTGTGGCTTGGTCCTCCTCCTTCACCTGGTCCTGGCCCTTCTCCGCCAACTGATCCTGGCCCTTCGGATCCTGGCCCTACTCCTTGGCATGGTCCTGGCCCTACTCCTCAGCCTGATCCTGGCCCTATTCCTCCGCCTGCTCCTGGCCTTCCTCCGGAAACTGGTACCAACCCTCCTCCTCCATCTGGTCACATCCTCCTCTGCTGGGTCCTTAGACCACCTCCTTGGCCTGGTCCTGGTCCTCTAACTCTGACTGGTGCTGGCCCTTCTCCTTCACCTGTTCTTGGCCATCATCCTCCACCTAGTCCTGGCCCTCCTCCTCCTCCGCCTGGTCCCAGCCTTCTTCCTCCACCATGTCCTGGTCCACCTACTCAGAGAAGCAGCGTGGCTCAGTGGAAAGAGCACAGGCTTGGGAGTCAGAGGCCATGGGTTCGAATCCTGCCTCTGCCACTAGTCAGCTGTGTGACTGTGGGCAAGTCACTTAACTTCTCTGTGCCTCAGTTACCTCATCTGTAAAATGGGCATTTAGATTGTGAGCCTCACGTGGGACAACCTGATGACCCTGTATCTTCCCCAGCGCTTAGAACAGTCTTCTGCACATAGTAAGCGCTTAACAAATACCAACATTGTTGTTATTTTTATTGTTACTCCGCCCGCTGCTTACCCTCCTCCTCTGCTGAGTCCAAGACCTCCTCCTTGGCCTAGTCCTGGTCCTCCAACTCTGTCTGATCATGGCTCTTTTTCTCTGCCTGGACCAGGTCCTGGACCTGGGCCTGTTCTTGTCCTGGTACTTCTCCTCCTCCTAGTCTTGGCCATCATCCTCCGCCTAGTCCTTGGCCCTCCTCCCCTGCCCGGTCCTGGACGTCCCCCTCTGCCTGATCCTGGAGCTCCTGCTCGGCCTGGCCCTGGTCCTCCTCCTCTGCCACGACTTGGTCCTCCTCCGCCACCTGATCCATGTCCTGCTCCGCCACTTAGTCTTGGCCCTCCTTCTTGGCCTGGACCTGGCCCTTCTCCTTCACCTGATCCTGGCCCTCCTCATCTGCCTAGTCCACCTCCTTTGCCTGTTGCTTGCCCTCCTCCTCTGATGCCTCTGCCTTGGCCTGGTCCTGGTCCTCCAACTCTGCCTGGTCCTGACCTTTCTCCTTCACCTGTTCTACTCTATCCTAATCCTCCTCGACATCTCAGCTGCCTTTGACACTGTCGACCATCCCCTTCTCCTCCACACTTTATCTCACCTTGGCTTCACGGACTCCGTCATCTCCTGGTTCCCCTCTTATCTTTCTGGCTCTTCATTCTCGGTCTTTCTTCACGGGATCCTCCTCCCCCTCCCATCCACTAATTGTAGGGGTTCCTCAAGGGTCAGTTTTTGGCCCTCTTCTGTTCTCCATCTATACTCACTCCCTTGGTGAACTCATTCGCTCCCACGGCTTCACCTATCATCTCTATGAAGCCCAAATCTACATCTCCTCTCCTGCTCTCTCCTCCTCTCTCCAGGCTCATATCTCCTCCTGCCTCCAGGACATCTCCACCTGGCTGTCTGCCCGCCACCTCTGCTGGGTCCTAGACTTCCTCCTTGGCCTAGTCCTGGTCCTCCAACTCTGCCTAGACACAACATGTCTAAAACTGAGCTCCTTATCTTCCCTCCCAAACCCTGTCCTCTCCCTGACTTCGCTGTCACTGTGGATGGCACAACCATCCTTCCAGTCGTACAAGCCCACAACCTTGGTGTCATCCTTGACTCTGCTCTCTCATTCATCCCACGCATCCGATCGGTCACCAACACCTGCCGGTCTCACCTTTACAATATCGCCAAGATCTGCCCTTTTGTCTCCATCCAAAGGGCTATCGTGCTGGTACAATCTCTCATAATATTCCGACTGGATTATTGTGTTAGCCTCCATTAGATCTCCCTTCCTCCTGTCTCTCCCCATTCCAGTATATTCTTCATTCAGCTGCCCGGCTCATCTTCCTACAGAAACGCTCTGGGCATGTCACTCCTCTCCTCAAAAACCTCCAGTGGTTGCCTATCAACATTCGCGTGAAATAAAAACTCCTCACTCTTGGCTTCGAAGCTTTCCATCACCTTGACCGCTCTTACCTCACCTCCCTTTCCTGTTTCTACTGCCCACCCTGTACACTCCACTCTTCTGCCGCTCACCTCCTCACTGTCCCCCGTTCACGCCTATCCCGCTGTCGACCCCTGGTCCATGTCTTACCGCTGTCCTGGGGTGCCCTCCCTCTTCATGTCTGCCAAATTAACGCTCTTCCCTCCTTCAAAGCCTTCCTGAGAACTCACTTCTTCCAAAAGGCCTTCCCAGACGGAGCCCCCCTTTCATTCTGCTCCCCCTCAGCCTCGCCCCCACCCTCTGCTCCTCTCCCTTCCCCTCCCCTCAGCACTGTGCTCATTTGTATATATTATTTATTACCCTATTTACTTTGTTATGGAGCTGTACATTGATTCCTTGATTCTATTTATCTTGATGATGTTGTCTTGTTTATGTTTTGTTCTGTTTGCTTTGCTGTCTGTCTCCCCCGTTTAGACTGTGAGCCCGTCATTGAGCAGGGGTTGTCTCTATCTGTTGCCGAACTATACATTCTAAACGCTTAGTACAGTGCTCTGCACAGAGTAAGCACTCAGTAAGTACTATTGAATGAATGAATGAATGAACCTGTTTTTGGCCCTCCTCCTCCTGTTCCTGGCCTTCCTTCACTGTCCTGTCCTGGCCCTCCTCCTGGGCCTGTTCCTCACCCTCATCTTCCTCTTCTTCTTTGCCCTCTGGCTTTACCTATTCCTAGCCCTTCTTCTCCAACATGTACTGGGCCACCTCTGCTGCCTGCTCATGGCCGTTCTCCTCTGCTTACTCCTGGCTCTTCTCCTCCACCTGGTCTAGGCCCTCTGCCTCTGACTGGTCCTAGCCTCCGTCCTTCACCTCATCCTGGGCACCTCCTCCTCCTGGTCCAGGCCCTCCTCCTATGCCTAATCCAGGACCTCTTCCTCTGCCTTTTTCCTAGCCATCCTCCTACCAGCTGGTCCTGGCCCTCCTCCACCTGGTCCTGGCCCTCCTCCTCCATCTTTTCCTGCCACACCTCCTCGTCCTGGTCCTGGCCTTCCTTCTCCACCTGCTCCTAGACCTTTTCCTCCTGCTGCACCTGGCCCTCCATCTTCGCTTGCTCCTGGACCTCTCCCTTTCATTCATTCATTCATTCATTCGATAGTATTTATTGAGCGCTTACTATGGGCAGAGCACTGTACTAAGCGCTTGGAATGAACAAGTCGGCAACAGATAGAGACAGTCCCTGCCGTTTGACGGGCTTACAGTCTAATCGGGGGAGACGGACAGACAAGAATAATGGCAATAAATAGAGTCAAGGGGAAGAACATCTCGTAAAAACAATGACAACTAAATAGAATCAAGGCGATGTACATTTCATTAACAAAATAAATAGGGTAATGAAAATATATACAGTTGAGTGGACGAGTACAGTGCTGAGGGGATGGGAAGGGAGAGGGGGAAGAGCAGAGAGAAATGGGGGGAAAAGAGGGTTAAGCTGCGGAGAGGTGAAAGGGGGGGTGGTAGAGGGAGTAGAGGGAGAAGAGGAGCTCAGTCTGGGAAGACCTCTTGGAGGAGGTGAGTTTTAAGTAGGGTTTTGAAGAGGGGAAGAGAATCAGTTTGGCGGAGGTGAGGAGGGAGGGCGTTCCGGGACCGCGGGAGGACGTGGCCCAGTGGTCGACGGCGGGATAGGCGAGACCGAGGGACGGTGAGGAGGTGGGCGGCAGAGGAGCGGAGCGTGCGGCGTGGGCGGTAAAAAGAGAGAAGGGAGGAGAGGTAGGAAGGGGCAAGGTGATGTAGAGCCTTGAAGCCTAGAGTGAGGAGTTTTTGTTTGGAGCGGAGGTTGATAGGCAACCACTGGAGGTTTTTAAGAAGGGGAGTGACATGCCCAGATCGTTTCTGCAGGAAGATGAGCCGGGCAGCGGAGTGAAGAATAGACTGGAGCGGGGCGAGAGAGGAGGAAGGGAGATCGGAGAGAAGGCTGACACAGTAGTGTGGCGCAGTGGAAAGAGCACAGGCTTTGGAGTCAGGGCTCATGAGTTCGAATCCCAGCTCTGCCACTTGTCGGCTGTGTGACTGTGGGCAAGTCACTTAACTTCTCTGTGCCTCAGTTCCCTCATCTGTAAAATGGGGATTAAGACTGTGAGCCCCACGTGGGACAACCTGATTCCCCTATGTCTACCCCAGCGCTTAGAACAGTGCTCGGCACATAGTAAGCGCTTAACAAATACCAACATTAATTAATTACAGTAGTCAAGCCGGTATCTAACGAGAGCCCGTAGCAGTAAGGTAGCCGTTTGGCTGGAGAGGAAAGGGCGGACCTTGGCGATATTGTAAAGGTGAAACCGGCAGGTCTTGGTAACAGATAGGATGTGTGGGGTGACCGAGAGAGACGAGTCAAGGATGACACCGAGATTGCGGGCCTGAGAGACGGGAAGGATGGTCGTGCCATCCACGGTGATAGGGAAGTCTGGGAGAGGACCGGGTTTGGGAGGGAAGATGAGGAGCTCAGTCTTGCTCATGTTGAGTTTTAGGTGGCGGGCCGACATCCAGGTGGAGACATCCCGGAGGCAGGAGGAGATGCGAGCCTGAAGGAATGGGGAGAGGACGGGGCGGAGATGTAGATCTGCGTGTCATCTGCGTAGAGATTGTAGTCAAAGCCGTGAGAGCGAATGAGTTCACCAAGGGAGTGAGTGTAAATGGAGAACAGAAGAGGGCCAAGAACTGACCCTCGAGGAACTCTAACAGTTAAAGGATGGGAGGGGGAGGAGGCGCCTGCGAAGGAGACTGAGAATGACCAGCCAGAGGAGAACCAGGAGAGGACGGAGTCCGTGAAGCCGAGGTGAGATAAGGTTTGGAGGAGGAGGGGATGGTCGACAGTGTCAAAGGCAGCAGAGAGGTCAAGGAGGATTAGAATGGAGTAGGAGCCATTGGATTTGGCAAGAAGGAGGTCATGGGTGACCTTAGAGAGAGCAGTCTCGGTAGAGTGGAGGGGACGGAAGCCAGATTGGAGGGGGTCCAGGAGAGAATGGGAGTTAAGGAATTCTAAGCATCGATTGTAGACGACTCGTTCTAGGATTTTGGAAAGGAAGGGTAGTAGGGAGGTAGGGCGATAACTGGAGGGGGAGGTGGGGTCAAGAGCGGGTTTTTTTAGGATGGGGGAGATGTGGGCATGTTTGAAGGCAGAGGGGAAGGAGCCATTGGAGATTGAGTGGTTACAAATAGAAGTTAAGGAAGGGAGGAAGGCAGGGGCGATGGTTTTAATAAGGTGAGAGGGAATGGGGTCCGACGCGCAGGTGGAGGGGGTGGCACTTGCGAGGAGGGAGGAGATCTCATCTGAGGATACTGCAGGGAAGGATGGGAAAGTAGGGGAGAGTGTTGGTGGGGGGGGGAGGGGAGAGGCGGAGGGGTGACTTTGGGGAGCTCAGACCTGATCGTGTTGATTTTCGTGAGGAAATAGGTGGCCAGATCATTGGGGGTGAGAGATGGGGGAGGGGGAGGAACAGGGAGCCTAAGGAGAGAGTTAAAGGTCCGGAACAATAGGCGGGGGTGACGGGCATGGGTGTTGATGAGGGAGGAGAAGAAGTTTTGCCTCGCGGAGGAGAGGGCAGAGTTAAGGCAGGAAAGGATAAATTTGAAGTGTGTAAGGTCGGCTTGGTGCTTGGACCTTCGCCAGCAGCGCTCAGCAGCTCGAGCATAGGCGCGTAGGAGGCGGACAGAGGAGGTGATCCAGGGCTGTGGGTTAGTGGAGCGAGAGCGGCGGAGGGAAAGGGGGGCGAGAGTCGAGATGAGTAAAGAGGGTGAAGTTGAGAGCGGAGACCTGATAGTCGAGAGTGGGAAGTGAGGACAGGGCGGCAAGGTGAGGAGAGATGCTTTTGGAAAGACGGATGGGATCGAGAGAGCGGAGATCTCTGTGGGGCAGTAGCGAAGATTTGCAGGGGGAGGGAGTGTGAGAGATGAGGCAGGTGAGAAGGTTATGGTCAGAGAGCGGGATTTCAGAGTTGGTGAGGGAGGAGATAATGCAGCGGTAGGAGATGATGAGATCGAGGGTGTGACCGAGTCGGTGAGTGGGCGCGGTATGGTGGAGGAGGAGGTCGGCAGAGTCGAGGAGGGATAACAGGCGGGCGGAAGAGGAATCGTCGGGTATATTCATATGGACGTTGAAGTCTCCGAGGATCAGAGTGGGCAGAGAGAAGGAGAGAAGGAAGGTGAGAAAGGGGTCAAGGTGGTTGAAAAAGTCGGAGGTGAGACCGGAAGGGCGGTAGATGACAGCGACAAGTATCTGCAGGGGGTGGTAGAGGCGAATGATATGGGCTTCGAAGGAGGGGAAGGAGAGGGAGGGGGGAGGAGGGATAGTGCGGAAGCGGCAACGGGGTGAGAGGAGGAAGCCGACGCCTCCTCCCTTACCGGTGAGTCTGGGGGAGTGGGAGAAGGAGAGGCCTCCGCTGGAGAGAGCAGCGGCGGAGACCGTGTCTTCGGGAGTGAGCCACGTTTCTGAAAGGGCGAGGAGGAGGAGAGAGCGGGAGAGGAAAAGGTCATGGACGAAAGGTAGCTTACCTGTAATAGAGCGGGGGTTCCAGAGGCCACACTTGAAAGTAGCTGTGGGTGCAAGGGGGGGAGGGGGGGAAGGGTGGGGGGAGGGGAGGGTTTGGATGGGAAGGAGATGGCGGGGCCCTAGACGGGGAGAGGGGGATGAGGGGTAGCGGTGGGACAGGAGGACTGGGATGGGGCGTGGGTGGGGAAGAGAGAAGGGGGGAGGGGGGGAGGAGGGGGTTTGGTGGGGGGGAGAGGAGGGGGAGGGGGAAGAGGGGGTAGCGCTGGTAAAGTGGGGTTCTAGGGCGGGGGAGGGGAGGGGGGAGGAGACAGAGGAGAGAGCGGGAAAGAGCTGAGCGAGAGGGGGGAAGGGGAAGGGGAGGATAGGAAGGGGCGGGACGGAGGAGTGGGGGAGGAGGGACATGGCGAGGCCAGAGAGGTGGGTGGCAGCACTGACAACAATAAACAGGAACAAACGAAATCGGTAATATAGCAACATGATACAGTATGATACAATACAGTAGTGTTAATAAGCGGGCGATGACCAGGGTCGGGGGTAGGCTCGATTAAGGGGCGACCTGATCAAACTCAAAGTCAGGTGGCTGGTGAGGCCAGAGAGGTGGGTGGCAGCACTGATGACAATAAACAATAACAAGCGAAATCGCTAATATAGCAACATGGTACAGTAAGACACAATACAATAGTGTTAATAAGCAGGCGATGACCAGGGTCGGGGGACGACCCGACCCTACCCGATCAGATTCAAAGTCAAGTGGCCAGCGGCCGAGAGAGTCCCAGAGCTCATGTCCAAATGTCCCTGTGGCGGCGGGGGGAGGCCCTGAGGTTGTCCGGGATGGGTTGCGGCCGTAGGTGGTCGCTAAGGTAAGGTAACACGGTGAGAACAAGGACATTGTCGCCCGGGGCGGGGGCGGGGGAGATGAATCACCTCAAGGGGGAAGAGGGAGTGAGGGCTTCCCAAAATGGCCGCCTCAGGCGGAGTGGGGGCTTCCCAAAATGGCCGGCTCGGGTGGAGTGGGTGAGCGGTTAATAATAATAACAATGATAGTACTTTTAAATGCTTACTATGTGTCCATCACTGTTCCAAGTGCTGGAGTAGTTACAAGCTAATCAGGTTGGATACAGTCCCTGTCCCACACTGGGCTCACAGTCTTAATCCCCATTTTACAGATGAGGTAACTGAGGCACAGAGCAGTGATGAGATTTACCCAAGGTCATCCAGCAGACAGGCATCTGAACTGGGATTAGAACCCACCTTTCCTTCTGACTCCCAGGCCTGTGCTCTTTCCACTAGGCCATGTTACTTCATCTGGATCCATAATAGGGTGATAGAGGCAAAGCTTTGGATCACCAGAGTTGGAGATGCGTGTCAAAGGGATAAATCAAATCTCCACCTCTGTTCTTTCTGGGAAGAAAGTGTCTGGAAAAATGATCATAGGTTGACTACTGAGCTGGATAGGCCATTAGTGTGAGCTAGGGTGGGATTTCTCATGCTCTCATGTACCTCGGTGTCAGTAGATAAGGCATAGAAGAGGGGATCAGAGGACCTGGGTTCTAATCCTGCCTCTGACTGGACTCTTACCTGCTGAGTGTGGCTCCTTGGGCAATTTGCTTCACTTCTCTGGGCCTCAGGATCCTCATCTGTAAAATCCAATCTGCTACTACGTTAGTACAAGCACGCATTTTATCCCACCTGGATTACTGCATCAGCCTCCTTGCTGACCTCCCAGCCTCCTGTCTCTCCCCACTCCAGTTCATACTTCACTTAGCTGCCTGGATCATTTTTCTCCAAAAACATTCAAGATGTGTCACCCCACTCCTCAAAAAACTTCAGTGGTTGCCTATCCACCTCCACATCAAACAAAAACTCCTCACCATTGGCTTTAAAGCACTCCACCACCTTGCCCCCTCTTACCTCACCTCACTTTTCTCCTTCTACCACCCAGCCTGCACACTTCGCTCCTCTTAATGCTAACCTTCTCCCTGTGCTGCATTCTCGCCTGTCTCGCCGTTACCCCTGGTCCACGTCCTACTCCTGGCCTGGAATGCCCTCCCTTTGCAAATCTGCCAGAGTCTTGCCCCCTTCAAAACCTTGTTGAAGTCACATCTCCTCCAAGAGGCCGTCCCAGACTTAGTATGACTTTTCCTCATCTCTCTCTCCCTTCTGCGTCACTCTGACTGGCTCCTTTTGCCCTCCCAACCACCCAGCCCCACAACACTTACATACATATCTGTAATTTTATTTATTTGTATTGATGTTTGACTGCCCTCCTCTAGACTGTAAGCTCATTATGGGCAGGGAATGTGACTGTTTATTGTTGTATTGTATTTTCCCAAGCGCTTAGTACAGTGCAGACACAGTAAGCGCTTAATAAATATGAATGAATGAATGAATGAATGAATGAATAAAATAGGGATTCAGGACCTGTCCTCCCTCCTGCTTATTGTACCTCGATCTCATCTATTTTGCCTCTGCCCTCTTGCCCCATCCTACCTCTGTCCTGAAATGCCCTCCCTCCTCACATCAGACAGATAATTGCTCTCCCCCACTTCAGAACCTTACTGATGGCACATTTCCTCCAAGAAGCCTTCCCTAACTAAGCCCTCCTTTCCTCTTCTCCCACTCCCTTCTGCGCCACTCTTACTTGCTCTTTCATTTATCCTCCCTTTCATCCCCATAGTGCACACACACATATATATCTGCGATTTATTTATTCATGTATTCATTTATATTAATGTCTGTCTCCCCCTCTAGACTGAGAGCTTCTTGTGGGCAGGAATGTGTCTGTTGTTATATTATACTCTCCCAAGTGCGTAGTACAGTGCTTTGCACACAGTACGTGCTCAACAAATATGATTGAATGAATGAGTACTTAGACTGTGAGCCCCATGTGGGACAGGGACTCTGTCTGAGCTGATTATCTTGTATCTGCCCCAGTGCTTAGTACAGTGCTTTACACGTGGTAAGCTCTTAACAAGTACCATAATTATCACAAACTAAGCATTTGGTTCTACACATTCTCTTTTTAACTCAGGGAGGAGGGATTGAAACCCAAGTCACTTCCTCACTTCCTATGCCTCACCGCCATTTCTACTCTAGCTCAATCCCAGGTATCCTCATCTCTCCCTGCTGATTCCTCCAAGAATTACAGATATTCATGATGAACTTCCCCAAAATTCTGAGAGTCTTTTGCATCCTGGATCCATTAGCAAAGGCAACAGTCTTTAAAGACTGCTCTCTTTTTTATGATATTTGTTAAGCACTTCCTATGTGTCAGGCACTGTACTAAGCTCTGGGGATAGATAGAAGCTCATCAGGTTGGACCCAGTCCCTGTCCTACATGGGGTTCACGGTCTTTACCTTGACGAGAAGTAGCATAACGTAGAGGATAGAGCACAGACCTAGGAGTCAAAAGGTCATGGGTTTTAATCCTGACTCTACCACTTGTCTGCTGTGTGACCTTGGGCAAGTCACTTAACTTCTCTGTGCCTCAGCAACTTCATCTGTAAAATGGGGATTGAGACTGTGAGCCCCACGTGGGACAAGGGCCTGTGTCCCACCTGACTGTATCCACCCAAAGCTTAGTCCAGTGCCTAGCACATAGTAAGCCCTTAGCAAATACCATTATTATTATTATTTTACAGGTGAGGTAATTAAGGTACAGAGAAGGAAAATGACTTTCCCAAGGTCACACAGCAGACTAGTGGTGGAGCCGGGATGAGAACCCAGGTTCTTCTGACTCCAGAGCCCATGTACTATCCACTAGACCATGCTGTTCTCTTCCACAGAGCATTAATCAGGGGGCTGTCTTTGGCTTGGACCATTCATTCATTCATTCATTCATTCAATAGCATTTATTGAGCGCTTACTATGTGCAGAGCACTGTACTAAGCGCTTGGGATGAACAAGTCGGCAACAGATAGAGACAGTCCCTGCCGTTTGACGGGCTTACAGTCTAATCGGGGGAGACGGACAGACAAGAACAATGGCACTAAACAGCGACAAGGGGAAGAACATCTCGTAAAAACAATGGCAAATAAATAGAATCAAGGCGATGTACAATTCATTAACAAAATAAATAGGGTAACGAAAATATATACAGTTGAGAACTGTCTTGTCAGACCAAAGAACTGACAAGAAATTTGGGGCTGATTTGGTTACTGTTAGTTTTATAAGCAGCATGGATTAATGTCTAAAACTGAGCTCATCTTCCCTCCCAAACCCTGTCCTCTTCCTGGCTTCCCTGCCACTGTGGACGGCACTACCATCCTTCCCGTCTCAAAGGTCTACAACCTTGGTGTCATCCTTGGTCACCCCTCCCCCCCGCACCCCGCCGATTAGACTGTAAGCCCATCATTGGGCAGGGATTGTCTCTATCTGTTGCTGAATTGTATATTCCAAGAGCGTAGTACAGTGCTCTGCATATAGTAAATGCTAAATAAATACTATCGAATATTGAATCCTTGACTCTGCTCTCTCATTCACTCCACACATCCAATCCGCCAACACCTGCCAGTCTCACCTTCACAGTATCACCAAGATCTCCCCTTTCCTCTCCACCCAAACTGCTACTGTGCTGGTACAAGCTCTCATAATGTCCTGACTGGATTATTGTGTTAGCCTCCTCTCTGATCTCCCTTCCTCCTGTCTCTCCCCACTCCAGTCTGTTCTTCATTCCACTGCCCGGATCATCTTCCTATGCTCTGGGCATGTCACTCCCCTCTTCAAAAACCTCCACTGGTTAACTATCAACCTTTTCACGAAACAAAAACTCCTCACTCTTGGTTTCACAGCTCTCCATCACCTTGTCCCCTCCTACCTCACCTCCCTTCTCTCTTTCTACTGCCCACACCGTACACTCCGCTCCTCTGCCGCTCACCTCCTCACTGTACCTCGTTCTTGCCTGTCCCACCGTTGACCCCTGGTCCATGTCCTACTGCTATCCTGGAATGCCCTCCCTTCTCACATCCACCAAACTAACTCTCTTCCCCTCTTCAAAGCCCTACTGAGAGCTTACCTCCTCCAGGAGGCCTTCCCAGACTGAGCCCCCCCCATTTCCCTCTGCTTCCCTTCCCCTCCCCTCCTCCCGACCTCTGCTCTTCCCCCTTCCCCTCCCCTCAGCACTGTGCTCATTTGTTTATATTATTTATTACCCTATTTATTTTGTTAATGAGGTGTATATTTCCTTGATTCTATTTAGCTTGATGATGTTGTCTTGTTTTGTTTTGTTCTGTTTTGCCCCCTGCTTAGACTGTGAGCCTGTCATTGGGCAGGGATTGTCTCTATCTGTTGCCAAATTGTACATCCCAAGCTCTTAGTACAGTGATCTGCACATACTAAGCGCTCAATAAACACTATTGAATGAATGAATTAGTGGAAAGAGTACGGGCCCGGGAGTCAGAGGACATGGGTTCTGATCCAGGCACTACCACTTGTTCACCAGGTGAGCTTGGGTAAGTCACTTCACTTCTCTGTGTCTCAACTACCTTGTCTGTAAAATGGGGATTAAGACTGTGACCCCTATGTGGGACAGGGACTGTGTCCACCTTAATAATAATAATAATGATGGTATTTGTTAAGTGCTTACTATGTGCCAAGCACTGTTCTGAGCGCTGTGATAGATACAAGGTTATCAGATTGTCCCACGTTGGGCTCATAGTCTTAATCCCCATTTTGAAGATGAGGTAACTGTGGCACAGAGAAGTTAAGTGACTTGCCCAAAGTCACACAGCTGACAAGTGGCGGAGTCAGAATTAGAACTCATGACCTCCGATTCCCAAGCCCGTGGTCTTACCACTAAGCCATGCTGCTAGCTTAGTACAGTGCCTAGAACATAGTAAGTGCTTAACAAATTCCATAAAAAAGTGGCAGAGGGTTTTGTTATTGAAAAGTAAAAAATTACCTCTCTGACTCTTTCTCTCTGCCTCTCTCAGTGTCTCTTCTCACTCACTCACTCACTCACTCACTCACTCACTCACTCTTTCTCTCTCTCTCTCTCACTTCTCCCCTCCCAGGTAGCCTTGCGGGTACCCTTCTTTTCTTTTAATTAGACATGTCCGACAATGGACACCACTGACCTTTCTATTGGTTTTGTGCTGCTATTACAGATCTGCATTGGGTTCTCAGGAAATATTTCCTTCTTTTGTTCTATACCCACAGGGTCTCTGCCAGCCCAAAGCTCAGCTCCTCCAACTTGATTCTCTACTAGTTGGCCTTATCCAACGTCACAGTACTTCTTAACACGGGATTGCTTGTGATCTTGTCAGTTTGGGGACTGAGGAATTTCCTGAACAATGTTGGCTGTAAACTCCTCATGTACCTGGACTGTGTGCAAAGTCCTTTGGATCTCAAATATTGCTTGACCTTCAATCCCGGTGTGGACATCACGCTAATAGCTAGGGTGATTTTTTCCCTGTGAGATCTGTGCTTTGTGGGGCACATGAGCATGGCAGGTGGCTACATGGTGTTTGCACTCCACAGACACCCTAGGAGGTCTGACACCTCCACATGCCCAGATGCCTCTCTGCGGTGATGTCCGGGGTCAGGACGGCCAAGAGAAGTCATGGCCCCGGTCACTCTCTACCTTCTCCTCTATGGGCAACATTCAGCAAGACTGAGTGTCTTACTAAACATAAGATAGAAGTCCTCTATACTAGTGGATATCAACACGGAGTTGGCATTCACCTTCTCAGCCATCAGCCCCTTCCTGATTATTCACAGTGATGGCATAATGAAGACCTTCTGGAAGAGGGAATCTCTTAGTACCGACACAAATCCCTCTTAGAGTCAACAGATCAGTAGTATTTATTGAGTTCTTACTGACCACAGAGCATTTGGGAGAATACAGTTCAATAGAGGTAGTCTCAAACAATCAATCAGTGGTATTTGTTTAGTGCTTACTGTGTTCAGAGCACTGAACTAAGCTCAGTTGAGGTCCCAACACTGACCCTGCCTGATATCCCTGAGGGACCTTGGCGGCTCTGTCAATTAGTCCTGGATCATTGTGGGAAAAACTTCTGGACTCATCTTGTTCATCAGGGAGGGGGGTCTGGATATTACTGGAGAGATTTCCCTTTTGGAGTGTCAGAGCAGAGTTACATTAAGCAATGCTTGCATTTGTGAACCCGTTAATAACTCCCGAGGGAGAGTGGAGAGATATGGTTCAAGGCTCATCAATTCTGCCCCTGGATCTGCTCTCTTAGATGGCAGCTGCCCGTAGCTACTCAGCAGCAGGACTGATGATATTGGGTGAGTAGGATGGAACTACCTCATGTTGGCTATAGAGTTCCAGAAGATTCAGGAGGAGACCATAATAATGATGATAAATGATTTGTTAAGGGCTTACCATGTACCAAGCACTGTACTAAGCCCTGGGGGAGATAGAAGATGATCAGGTTCCATATGGGGTCACAGTCTAAGTAGGATGGAAAAGAGGGATTGAATCCCCATTTTGCAGATGATGGAACTGAGGCATAGAGAAGTAACGTGACTTGGTCAAGGTCACCTAGCAGGCAGGAGGAAGATCAGGGATTAGAATCCAGGTCCTCTGACTCCCAGGTCTGGGCTCTATCCATTAGGCCACGCTGCTTCTCTGATGTAAGTTGTGAGCTGGGAGCAAGCTCACTTTGGGCGGGGGGGGGGATTTATCGACACTTGAATCATGATAATTAAATGGTGTAGCATTGGCTGAGCCTTGGGGTTGTGATGAAAAAGGGAAATACATGGTCACATTAAAGGCATTCATGACGAATTTACAGTTTAGAGAGATCTAGCTCCTCTGACTCCCACACCTGAGTTCTTTCCACTAGGGCATTCTGCTTTTCACTAGGCATTTCTGCTTCTCCAAAACCTGTGTGTGTCCCAAACCTCCCCTGGTCAGCCCCTCACCTGACCAAGTCCCTGAGGCCTGGATATGCTGAGAGCCGAGGGAAGCAGATTGCCCAGTAGGATCGTCAAAGCTCTCTGGAGGGGGCGGGCGGAGGTCTCCTCTCTGGGCTGGGGAGGTCCTTTCAGAGGGAGGGAGGGCCGGTGCTGACTAGGGTGACTTTGGGTCCTGAAGTCCTGGCTGTCTCTCAGCTTGGGCTGGGAGGAATCTCCTTGGCTCCAGAAGAGGACAGAATCAGAGATTTCTTACTTGGCCTATACCCCACCCTGTCAGTGGGATTTATTGAGCACCCACTATAGATTATAAATGATTTATTTATATTGATGTCTGACTTCCCATTTAGACTGTGATGTCAAAGGCTCTAACACCATTATATTGTATTCTCCTAAACGCTTAGTACAGTGCTCTGCATACAGTAAGTCCTCAATAAATGTGATTGAATGATTGACTACCCACAGTAAGTGCTCAATAAATACCATTGATGACGATAATGATGCAGAGCACTTTACTAATCACCTGGGAGAGTACAATACTATGGATTAGGTAGACACAATCCACAATCCACTTCCAATCTAGAGAGAGCTTACAATACCTCGTTATTAATAATAATAATAACAATAACAATATTTGTTTAGCTATGACTATGCATCAAGCACTGTTCCATGCAGGGGTAGATACAACTTCGTCAGGTTGGCTCCAGAACCTATTCCACATTGGGCTCACAGTCTAAATAGGAGAGAGAACAGGTTTTCAATGCCCATTGTACAGAGGAAGAAGCTGAGGCCCCGAGAAGTGAAGTGACTTGTCCAAGGTCACACAACAAGTAAATGGCAGAGCTGGAATTAGAACCCAGGTCCTCTGACTCCCACACTCCCTCTCCCCCATCCTGTCCACTGCCTTCCACTTCCTGACTCAAGCTGAGATGTATGGAGTCTCTGCTGGGTTTTGCCTTTTTAACATTTCTTGTTGGCTGTCTGGGTATGCCTGATTCGCTAGGTACATTTTGCCTAGAGGAGGAGTTTTTGTTTGATGTGGCGGTGGATTGTCCACCACTGGAGTTTTTTGAGGGGCAGGGTGACAGGTCCTCAATGTTTTTGTAGAAAAATGATCTGGGCAGTAGAGTGGAGTGGGGAGAGACAAGAGGCTGGGAGGTCAGCAAGGAGGGTGATTACTGCAGGTTAGGATGAGTAACTGTATTATTCATTCATTCATTCATTCATTCATTTATTCAATAGTATTTAATATTGAGCGCTTACTGTGTGCAGAGCACTGTACTAAGCACTTGGAAAGTGCAATTTGGCAACAGATAGAGACAATCCCTACCCTACAATGGGCTCACAGTCTAGAAGGGGGAGACAGACAACAAAACAAAACAAGTAGATAGACATCAATAGCATCTATTTTGATTAATAGAATTATAGATATGCACACATCATTAATAAAATGAATAGAATAATAAATATGCACAAATATACACCAGTGCTGTGGAGTGGGGAAGGGGGTAGAGCAGAGGAAGGGAGTTGGGGCGATGGAGAGGGGAGGAGGAGCAGATGAAAAGGGAGACTCAGTCTGGGAAGACCTCCTGGAGGAGGTGATCTCTCATTAAGGCTTTGAAGGGGGGAAGAAAGCTAGTTTGGCGGTTGTAAGGAGGGAGGGCATTCCAGGCCAGAGGTAGGATGTGGGCCAGGGGTCGATGGTGGGACAGGCTAGAACGAGGCCCTATGAGGAGGTTAGTGGCAGGGGTGCAGAGTGTGTGGACTGGGCTGTAGAAGGAGAGAAGGGAGGTGAGGTAGGAGGGGCAAGGTGATGGAGAGCTTTGAAGGCATTAATGAGGAGTTTCTGCTTCATGTGAAGTTTGATAGGCAATCACTGGAGATTTTGGTGGGGGGCGGGGCGGGGGGGGGGGTGATATGCCCAGAGTATTGCTGTAGAAAGTAACTTGCTACCAGTTTGGCTGGAAAGGAAAAGGTGTTGTTATGAAGGTGGGACCAACAGGATTTAGTGATGGATTGAATACGTGGGTTGAAAGAGAGAGAGGAACCCAGGATAAAGCCAGGTTTATGAGCTTGTGAGACAGGAAGGATGGTGGTGCAGTGATGGGAAAGTCCGAGAGAAGACAGAGTTTATGTGTGATGATAAGTTCTGTTTTGGACATGTTTAACTTGAGGTGAGAGGAGGATATCCAAGTAGAGACGTTTTGGAGGCAAGATGAAATGAGAGACTGCAGGCTCTAATCCCTGTTCTGCCACTTGTCTTCTGTGTGACCTTGGGTAACCCTACCCTTTCCCCTGGCCTATCCTTTCCCCGACCTAACCTTCTCCCTGGCCTAACCTTATCCCCTAGCCTAACGGTTTCCCGTCACCTTAACTTTTCCCCTAGCCTAACCTTTCCCCTAGCCTACTCTTTCCCCTAGCCTAATCTCTTCACCTAGCCTAACTTTTTCCGCTATCCTAAACTTAACTATGGCCTAAACTTTTCCCCTAGCCTAGCCTTTTACTTTGGCCTAACCTTTTCCCCTGGCCTAACCTTTTCCCCTAGCCAAACGTTTTCCCCTAGCCTAACGTTTTCCCCTAGCCTAACCTTTCTCCTAGCCTATTCTTTCCCCTAGTCTAACCTTTTCCCCTAGGCTTACTTTTTCCCTCTCCTAACCTTTCCCCTACCCTGACATTCTTTCCTAGCCTAAAATTTTCCCCTAGCCTAATCTTTCCCCTAGCTTAATCTTTTTCCCTCCTCTAACCTTTTTCCCTAGTTTATCCATTTCCCCAGTCTATCCTTTCCCCACAGTCTAACCTATTCCCCTAGCCTAACCTTTCCTGTTGCCTAACCTTTAGCCCTATCCAAACCTTACCCCTAGCCTAACCTTTGCCCTCGCCTAACCTTTCCATTCGCCTAATCTTTCCCCTCTCCAAACCCTTTGCTCTAGCCTAACATTTTCCCTCATGTAACATTTTCCCCTACCCTAAATTTTTCCCCAACCCTAAACTTTTCCCCAGCCCTAAACTTTTCCGCTGCCCTAATTTTTTGCCCTGGCCTAAGCTTTTCTCCGGCCTAAGCTTTTCCCCTAGTCTAAAGTTTTCCCCTAGCCTAAAGTTTTACCCTAGTCTAATCTCTCCCTGGCCTAACCTTTTCACCTAGCCTAACCTTTTCCCCTAGCCTAACCTTTTTCCCCAGCCTAACCATTTACCGTAGCCTAAGCCTTTCCCTGACTTAACCTTTTCCCCTAGCCTAAACACCTAGGCTTTTCACCTAGCCTAAAGTTTTCCCCTAGCCTAACCTCTCCCTGGCCTAACCTTTTCCCCTAGCCTAACCTTTTCCACTAGCCTAACCTTTTCCCCTAGCCTAACCTTTTCCACTAGCCTAACCGTTTCCCATAACCTAACCTTTTCCCTGGCTTAACCATTTCCCGTAGCCTAAACATTTGCCCTAGCATAAACTTTCCCTGGCAAAATCTTTCCCCTGGCCTAAGCTTTTCCCCTTGCTTATCCATTTCCCATAGTTTTACCTTTTCCTTGGCCTAACCTTTTCCCCTAGCCTAAACATTTCCCCGAGACTAACCTTTTCCCCAGACTAACTTTCTCCCTGGCCTAACTTTCTCCCTGGCCTAACCTTTTACCCTAGTCTAACCCTTTCCCCTAGCCTAACAATTTACCATAGCCTAACCTTTTCCCTGACCTAACCTTTTTCCCCAGACCAGCCATTTTCCATAGCCTACCCTTTCACCGGCCTAACCTTTTACCCTAGTCTAACCTTTTCTCCTGGCCTAAGCTTTTCCCCTACCCTATCCTTTTCCCCTAGCCTAACCTTTTCCATGACCTAAGCTTTTCCCGGCCTAACCTTTTCTCCGGTCTAACTTTTTCCCCTAGCCTAGCACTATCCCCTAGCCTAAGCTTTTCCCTGAAATAAACCTTTACACTTAGCCTAACCTTTTCCCGGAGACTTACCTTTCCCTCTGGCTAACCTTTCCCCCCTGGCCTAACCTTTTCCCCTAGCATAACTTATTACCCGACTTAAACTTAAGCCATGGCCTAACCTTTCCCCCAGCCTATCCCTTTCTATAGCATAACATATCCCCTAACCTAAACTTTGTATCTTGCCTAACCTATGCCATCCTGGTCTGGCCCCAAGGCCTTTGCGTTTCAGGTTGGGCCCACCTGCCTTTACCTTGCAGGTCGGACCCCCCGGCCTTTGCCTTCCAGGCCTGGCCCTGAACACTTCTCGTTCCAGGTTTGGCACTCCCAGCCTTTGCGTTCATGACCTGGCTCCGAAGCATTCACGATCCAGGTTGGGCCCCTGTCCCTTTGAGTTTCCGGCCTGCCCCCCGCCCCTGCCTTTGCCTTCCAGGCCTTGCCCCTAACCCTTCGACTTCCATGTTGGGCCCCCACTTCTTTGCCTTCTAGACCTGGCCCCGAAGCCTTCTCATTACAGGTTTAGCCCCCCTGCCTTTGCCTTCCTGGCATGGGCCCGAACTCTTCTCATTCCAGGATGGGGCCCCCAGCCTTCGCCTTGTAGGTTGGGCCACCCAGCCTTTGTTTTCCAGGTTGCACGCCCCCCCCAACGGCCTTCCAGGCCTGGGTCCAAAGCCTTCATGTTCCAGGATTGGCTTCCCTGCCTTTGCTTTCTGGCCTGGCCTCAAAGGCTTCTCGTTCCAGGTTTGCCCCCCCCCCCCCCCCGGCCTTTGACTTCCCGGCCTGGCTCTGAAGCCTTCTCATTCCAGGTTGGGCCCCCCCGACCCTTTGGCTTCCAGGCTTGACCCCGAACCCTTTTTGTTCCAGGTTTGGCCCCCGCACCTTTGCCTGCGAGGTTGGACACCCCTGCCATTTCCTTCCAGGCCTGGACCCCAACGTTTCTCATTCCAGGTGGGGCCCCCTGCCATTTCCTTCTAGGCTTGGCCCCGATGCCTTCTCATTCCAGGTTGCCCCCTCACCTCCCCTTTGATTCCAGGCCTGGCCCCTAACATTTCTCGTTCAAGGTGCCCCCCCCGCCCCCGCCATTACCTTCCATGCCTGGCCATGAACACTTTTCATTCCAGGTTTGGTCCCCCCGCCTTTGCCTTCCAGGCCTGGTTCCGAACACTTCTCATACCAAGTTGGGCTCTCCTCCCTTTGCTTTAAGGTTTGGTCCCACCGCCTTTGCCTTCTAGGTTGGGCCCTCTGACTTTTACCTTCCAGGCCTAGCCCCAGACATTTCTCATTCCAGATTTGCCCCCCCGCCAAACATTTGTGCCTTCCCTGCCTACCTGCCTGCCTGCCTTTGCCTTCCAGGCCTGGTCCCAAAGCTTTCTTGTTCCAGGTTTGGCCCCCCCAGCCTCTGCCTTCCCAGCCTGGCCCTGAAGCCTTCTATTTTCAGGTTGGGTCCCCCGGCCTTTGCCTTCCCGGCCTGGCCCCGAACCCTCTCATTCCAGGTTGAACCCCCCCATCTTTGCCTTCTAGTTTTGACCCCAAACCCTTCTCGTTCCAGGTTGGTCCCGCCCTCCTTCGTCTTCCAGGTTGGACTCCCCCATCATTTGCTTCCAGGCTTGGCCCAGAAGCCTTCTCGTACCAGGTTGGGCCCCCGTGCCTTTGCTGTCCAGATTTGGGTCCCCCCCACCTTTGCCTTCCAGGCCTAGCCCCGAAGCCTTCTCCTTCCAAGTTTGTTCCCCCCACTTTTGCCTTGCGGGCCTGACCCCGAACCATTTTGTTCCACTTTAGGTCCCCCAGTATTTGCCTTCTAGTTTTACTCTTCAGCCTTTCCCTTGCTTGTTTAGCTCCAAACCCTTTTGGTTCCAATTTAACATTCCCAGCCCTCGCCTTGCAGGTTTGGCCCCGAACCCTTTTCGTTCCAGTTCGTTCCCTCCTGATTTGCCTTCCAAGACTGACCCCGAACCCTTGTTATTACATTTTGGGACCGCCAGCCTTTGTCTTCCAGACTGTCCCCTGCCCAGCCTTTTCCTTGCAGGTTTGGCCCCAACCCCTTTTCGTTCCTGTTTCCCGCCCCCCACCCCAGTCTTTGTTTTGGAGCTTTGGCCCCAAACCCTTTTCATTCCAGTTTGGGCCCCCTAGCCTTGCCTTGGAGGTATGGCCCCGAACCTTTTTCGTACCAGTTTTGGGCCCCCTGCTTTTGCCTTCCATGCCTGGATTCAACACCTTCTTGTTCCATTTTAGGACCCCTAGCCTTTGTCTTCCAGATTTTCCCCTGAGCCTTTGCCTTGCAGGCCTGGCTCTGAACATTTTTCGTTCCACTTTTGCCCCTCCAGCCTTTGATTTGCCAGTTTGACCCCGAACCCTTTTGGTTCCATATTGGGACACCTAGCCTTTGCATTGCAGGTTTGGCCCCAGACCGGCCTCGTTCCATTTTGGGGCCACTAGCCTTCTCCTTGCAGGCCTGTTCCCGAACACTTTTTGTTCCAGTTTGGGTCCCCCAGTTTTTGCCTTCCAATTTTGCCCCCCGAACCTGTGTCTTGAAGGTTTGGCCCCCAACTCTTTTCGTTCAAGTTTTGCCCCCCAGCCTTTGTCTTGCAAGTTTGGCCCCAAACCCTTTTCGTTCCAGGTAGGACCCCACAATTTTTGCTTTGCCGGTTTGGCCCCAAACACTTTTTGTTCCAGTTTGGGCCCTGCAAACTTTGCTTTGCAGGATGGCTCCCCCCAGCCTTCGCCTTGCAGGTTGGCCCCCCCAACCTTTGCCTTGCAAGTTTGACCCTGAACCCTTTTCGTTCCAGTTAGGACCCCACAGCTTTTCCCTTGCAGGTTTGGCCCTGAATACTTTTCGTTCCAATTTTAGGCTCTGCAGCTTTTGCCTTGCAGGTTTACCCCCCACAACCTTTGTCTTGCAGTTTTGGCCCTGGAACTTTTTCATTCCAGTTTCGGCCTCTCGGCCTTTGCCTTGCAGGTTTGACCCTGAACCATTTTGGTTCCAGTTTGGGCCCCGCAACCTTTGCCATACCGGTTTGGCCCCCAATCCTTAAAGTTCCAGTTTGGCCTCCTCAGAATTTGCCTTGCAGGTTTGTCCCCTGAGATTTTGCCTTGCAGATTTGGCCCGAACCCTTTTCGTTCAGGTTAGGGGCCCCACAGCCTTTGCTTCGCAGGTTTGGCTCTCAACCCTTTTTGTTATTGTTTGGTCCCCTCAGGGATTGCCTTGCAGGTTTCTCCACGAACATTTTTCGTTTAAGTTTGGGTCCCTCAGCCTTTACCTTGCAGCTTTGGCCCCAAACCCTTTTTGTTTCAGTTTGGGCCCCACAGTCTTTGCCTGGCAGGTTGGTCCCCCCAGCCTTTGCCTGGCTTGTTTGGACCCGAACCCTTTTCGTTCAGGTTCGGGCCACTCAGCCTTTGCCTTGCAGGTTTGGCCCAAACTCTTTTAGTTCCCGTTTGGGCCCCGTAGCCTTTGCCTTATAGGATGGGTCCTGAACCCTTTTGGTTCCAGTTTGGACCCCGCAGCCTTGGCATTGCAGGTTTGGCCCCAAACCCTTTTGGTTCTAGTTTGGGCCCGGCAGCCTTTGCTTTGCACGTTTGGCCCCGAATCTGTTTGGTTCCAGTTTGGACCCCACAGCCTTTGCCTTACAGGCTTGTCCCCGAACGCTTTTATTCTAGTTTGGGTCCCTTAGAGTTTGCCTTGCTGGTTTGGCCCCGAGCCCTTTTCGTTCTGGTTTGGGCCCCACAGCCTTTGTCTTGCAGGTTTGACCCCGAACCTTTTAGGTTCCACATTGGATCCCCTAGAGTTTGCCTTGCAGGATTGGCCCGAAATGGTTTCATTTCAGTTTGGGTCCCTCAGCCTTTGCCTTGTAGGTTTGATTCTGAAAGCTTTTGGTTCCAGTTTTGGCCCCGCAGTCTGTGCCTTGGAGGTTTGTCCCCCGAGCCTTTGCCTTGCAGGTTTGATCCCGACACTTTTTTGTTCAGCTTTGGTCCCTGCAGCCTTTGCCTTGCAGGTTTGGCCTCGAACCTTTTAGGTTCCACTTTGAGTCCCCTAGAGTTTGCCTTGCAGGATTGGCCACGAAACGGTTTCATTTCAGTCTGTGTCCCACAGTCTTTATCTTGCAGGCTTGCCCCCGAATCCTTTTCCTTCAAGTTTGGTCCCCGTAGCCTTTGCCTTGCAGGTTTGGCCCTAAATGCTTTTCATTTCAGTTTGGGTCCCGCAGACTTTGACTTGCAGGTTGGGCCCCGAAAGCTTTTGTTTCCACATTGGGCCCCTCAGCCTTTGCTTTGCAGGTTTGGGCCCGAACTCTTTTGGTACCAGTTTGGGCCCGGCAGCCTTTGCCTTACAAGTTTGGCCCCGAACCCTTTTGGTTCCAGTGTGGGCGCCCTATTATCGCCCTATCTCTCTACTACCCTTCCTTTCCAAAATCCTAGAATGAGTCGTCTACAATCGATGCTTAGAATTCCTTAACTCCCATTCTCTCCTAGACCCCCTCCAATCTGGCTTCCGTCCCCTCCACTCTACCAAGACTGCTCTCTCTAAGGTAACCCATGACCTCCTTCTTGCCAAATCCAATGGCTCCTACTCCATTCTGATCCTCCTTGACTTCTCTGCTGCCTTTGACACTATCGACAATCCCCTCCTCCTCCATACCTTTTCTCACCTTGGCTTCACGGACTCCGTCCTCTCCTGGTTCTCCTCTTACCTCTCTGGCCGGTCATTCTCGGTCTCCTTCGCTGGCGCCTCCTCCCCCTCCCATCCTTTAACTGTTGGAGTTCCTCAAGGGTCAGTTCTTGGCCCTCTTCTGTTCTCCATTTACACTCACTCCCTCGGTGAACTCATTCGCTCTCACGGCTTTGACTACCATCTCTACGCAGATGACACGCAGATCTACATCTCTGCCCCTGTCCTCTCCCCCTCCCTTCAGGCTCGCATCTCCTCCCGCCTCCGGGACGTCTCCACCTGGATGTCGGCCCGCCACCTAAAACTCAACATGAGCAAGACTGAGCTCCTCATCTTCCCTCCCGAACCCGGTCCTCTCCCAGACTTCTCTATCACCGTGGATGGCACGACCATCCTTCCCGTCTCTCAGGCCCGCAATCTCAGTGTCATCCTTGACTCGTCTCTCTCGTTCACCCCACACATCCTGTCCGTTACCGAGACCTGCCGGTTTCACCTTTACAATATCGCCAAGATCCACCCTTTCCTCTCCACCCAAACGGCTACCTTACTGCTACAGGCTCTCGTTATATCCCGGCTAGACTACTGTGTCAGCCTTCTCTCTGCCCTCCCTTCCTCTTCTCTCGCCCCGCTCCGGTCTATTCTTCACTCCGCTGCCCGGCTCATCCTCCTGCAGAAACGATCTGGGCATGTCACTCCCCTTCTTAAACAATTCCAGTGGTTGCCTCTCAACCTCCGCTCCAAACAAAAACTCCTCACTCTAGGCTTCAAGGATCTACATCACCTTGCCCCGTCCTACCTCTCCTCCCTTCTCTCTTTCTACCGCCCACCCCGCACGCTCCGCTCCTCTGCCGCCCACCTCCTCACCGTCCCTCGGTCTCGCCTATCCCGCCGTCGACCCCTGGGCCACGTCCTCCCACGGTCCTGGAACGCCCTCCCTCCTCACCTCCGCCAAACTGATTCTCTTCCCCTCTTCAAAACCCTACTTAAAACTCACCTCCTCCAAGAGGCCTTCCCAGACTGAGCTCCTCTTCTCCCTCTACTCCCTCTACCACCCCCCCTTCACCTCTCCGCAGCTAAACCCTCTTTTCCCCCTTTCCCTCTGCTCCTCCCCCTCTCCCTTCCCATCCCCTCAGCACTGTACTCGTCCGCTCAACTGTATATATTTCCATTACCCTATTTATTTTGTTAATGAATTGTACATTGCCTTGATTCTATTTAGTTGCCATTGTTTTTACGAGATGTTCTTCCCCTTGACTCTATTTATTGCCATCGTTCTTGTCTGTCCGTCTCCCCTGATTAGACCGTAAGCCCATCAAACGGCAGGGACTGTCTCTATCTGTTGCCGACTTGTTCATTCCAAGTGCTTAGTACAGTGCTCTGCACATAGTAAGCGCTCAATAAATACTATTGAATGAGTGAATGAATTACAGGTTTGGCCCAGAACCCTTTTCGTTCAGGTTTGGGCTCTGCAGCCTTTTCCTTGCAGGTTTGTCCCCCAACCCTTTCCATTCCACGTTGGCTCCCCACAGAGTTTGCCATGTAGGTTCGCCCTAACCTGTTTCATTTCACTTTGGATCTCTCAGCCTTTGCCTTGCAGGTTGGAACAGAACCCTTTTGTTACCAGTTTAGCCGCCCCCGAGTTGGCCTTGCAGGTTTGGTCCTAAACACTTCTGGTACCAGTTTGGACCCCCTAGAGTTTGGGTTACAGGTTTGACCCCAAATGCTTTTTGTTCAGGTTTGGGCCCTGCAGCCTTTGCCTTTCAGGTTTGGCCCGAACCCTTTTGGATCCACTTTGGGCCCTGCAGCCTTTGCCTTACAGGCTTGGCCGCAAACACTCTTCGTTACATTTTGGGCCCCCCAGAGTTTGCCTTGCTGTTTTGGCCCCAAACCCTTTTCATTCAGATTTGGGTCCCACAGTCTTTGTCTTGCAGGTTTGGCCTCAAATCCTTTTTGTTTCAGTTTTTGTCCCGCAGCCTTTGCCTTGCAGGTTTGCCCCCACAGCCTTTGCCTTGCAGTTTGGGCCCTGAACCCGTCTCGTGCCAGTTTGGGCCAGGCAGCCTTTGCCATGCAGGGTTGGCCCTGAGCCCTTTTCCTTCCATTTTCGGTCCCACAGATTTGCCTTGCAGTTCTGGTTTGGTAACCAGATAATCAGTATCTGGTAACCTCACCAGAGCTTGAGGCTATTTGGAGTTGAGGGTGTTGGCTTTAATGGGTTTAAGGAGGATAATAGAATAGTTTGTGGGTGAAAGAGGTGTGGAATTTGGGGTAACTTTGAATCTGCTCTCTGGCTTGCTTACTAGGGGCTCTTCTGGGCCAGGTAATTTCTTTAAAGGTGTCCTTGGCAGGCGATATGGAGGTATAATCTTTCCCCTTTCCTGACCTTATTCATGCCTGTGAGGGACATGGGTAGTGGGGTGAAGGGCCTAACACTCCATTTCAGAAGGTTTCTTGGCCACTCAAACTGCTTCTTTATTCTCCAGCCTTTCTCTGTGGCTGTGGAAAATCCAAGAGACCCTTCCTGCAATTAATCAGTGGTGTTTACTGAGTGCTTACTATGTGTAGAGCACTGTACTACATGGTTAGGAGAGTACAGTACAACAGAATGAACAGACATGTTCACTGCAGCCTTGACTCACCACCTTAACAGATCTGTCCCCACTTTTCTGCTCTCCTTCCCTTACACCTTCAAGATATGCTTGTCTCCCACATCCTACCAGAGTTCCCTTTCAATCTTATAGGTCCAGCATCAGTTGAATGGGGAGGACCCAATTAATATACTACAGGTAAGGTAAGGATCTAAGTGGAAGGATATACACCTAATTGTTGTGGAGTGTATAGTTTAGTGCTTGGTGGGTGTGTCTAAGTGCACGAGTGAGTTGAAAAGGTAAATAAAGTGTATGTGTGTGGGGGGTGGGGCTGGTCATGGGGAGGATGTGAGTTTTAGTCAGGGAAGGCTTACTGAAGAAGAAACCCTTTCAGTGGGGCTCTTAAAGTTCTGGGAGACCACTGGTATGTCCACTATGTAGGTGGGAGGCTGTGTGGAGATGTGTTGGCATGGATATGGCCCACATGAGACATGATGAGCAGGCTGGATCTTTCAGGAGCCTCCTAAACTCAACTCAGAGCCATCTAGAGGTGGATGTCTAAGGGGTCCTGGTGATGGGAAGAGCAACTTTGCCTACCGGAAACGTCTTTTACTACCTGGCTGTGAAGACTGTTCTTCCTTTAGGGAGGGTGCAGTGGAGCTGAGTTTCCATCTCTAAGGGAAGGTGATGGGGGCATGTGTGGATTATTAAAGGTTTTGGCAGGAAAGGAAGGAGGTGTTGAGCAGAGGGGCCTATCACTCTCACCACTAAGGCTAGTTCTACAATCTGGGGCTAAGGCTCTTTGGAGGGAATTGGTTTTGCCGGCTTGACTGTGGGGCTGAGAAGATCCAGGACCCTTAATTCTATAGATGGGTTAATCCTCCCTGAGACCACAGTCCTTTCCACAGAGTCACCCTGCATATCCTTGGTCCCCCCAGAGCTGGAACTCCTCAGTGGCTGTCTCTGAGGGGATTGGGCAGGTGCAGGGGAGTGGGGGGACAGTCTCGGATTAAGAGTGAAGCTGGCCCCCTTGCAAGCTGGCCTTTCAAGTTTGGCCCCAAATCCTTTTTGTTCAGGTTTCGGGCCCGCAGCATTTCCCTTGCAGGTTTGACACCAAAACCTTTTTGTTCTAGTTGGGGCCCCACAGCATTTCCCTTGCAGGTTTGACACCAAAACCTTTTTGTTCTAGTTTGGGCCCCACAGCCTTTGCCTTGCAGGTTGGGCCCCCGTACCCATTTCGTTCCAGTTCAGGCAAGGCAGCCTTTGCCTTCAAGTTTGGCCCCGAAGCCTTTTTGTTCCAGTTTGGGCCAGGCAGCCTTTGCAATGCAGGTATGGCCCCAAATCCTAACCTTTTTCCCTAGCTTATCCATTTCCCACAGTCTAACCTTTCCCCGGCTTATCCTTCTCCCTTGCCTAACCTTTTCCCCTGGCTTACCCTTTTCTATGACCTAACCTTTACCTTAGCCTAACCTTTTCCCTCAGCCCGACGTTTTCCCCTAGCCCATGGCCTATCCTTTTCCCTAGCCTAACCTTTCCCATAACATAAACTTTACACCTTGCCTAAACTTTCCCCTCTCCTAACCTTTCCCCCTCCTAGCCTTTTTGCCCTAGCCTAACATTTTCCCCTGCCCTAACCTTTGCTGCTGGCCTAAGCTTTTCCCCTAGCCAAATGTTTTCCCCTAGCCTAACCTTTTCCCTGGCCTAACCTTTTCCCCTAGTCTAACAATTTACCGTAGCCTAACCTTTTCCCTGCGATATCAATTTTCCCCTAGCCTAGACATTTCCCCTAGCTTAACCTTTCCCTTGCATAATCTTTCCCCTGGCCTAAGATTTTCCACCTGCTTATCTGTTTCCCATAGTCTCATCTTTTCCCTGGCCCAACCTTTTCCCCTAGCCTAAACATTTCCCTAAGATTAACCATTTACCCTGGCCTCACTTTCTCCCTGGCCTAACATTTTCCCCTAGCCTAACAATTTACCATAGCCTAACCTTTTTCCTGACTTACCCTTTTCACCCAGACCAACCATTTTCCATAGCCTACCCTTTCCCTGGCCTAACCTTTTCCCCTGGCCTAATCTTTTCCCCTCGCCTAACCTTTTTCCCTAGCCTAACCTTTTCCCTGGCCTAACCTTTTCCCTGGCCTAACCTTTTCTCCAGCCTAACCTTTTTCCCTAGCCTAACCTTTTCCCTGGCCTAACCTTTTCCCTGGCCTAACCTTTTCTCCAGCCTAACCTTTTCCCCTAGCCTAACCTTTGACCCTAGCCTAACCCTATCCCCTAGCCTAAGCTTATCCCTGAACCTAACCTTTACCCCTAGCCTAACTGCTTTTCCCTTAACCTAAACTTTACACCTAGCCTAACCTTTTCCTGAAGGCTTACCTTTTCCCCTGGCCTGACCTTTTCCCCTGGCCTAACCTTTTCCCTGAGCCTAACCATTTCCCAAGGTGTAAACCTTTCCCCTGGCTTAACCTTTTCCCATAGCCTAACATTTTACCCTAGCCTATTCCTTTCCCCTAGTCCAAGCTTTTTCCCTAACCTAACCTTAACACCTAGCCTAACCTGCTTTTCCCCTACCTCACCTTGCCCTCTGGCATAACCTTTCCCCCTGGCCTAACCTTTCTCCCTGACCTAACCTTTTCCCCAGCATAACCTATTCTCCGACTTAAACTTTTCCCATGGCCAAACCTTTTCCACTGGCCTACCCTTTTCCCTAACCTAACCTTTCCCCTAACATAAACGTTACATCTGGCCTAATTTTTTCCAGTAGCCTAACCTTTTCCCCCGGCCTAAACTTTTCCCCTGGCCTAACCTATTCCTCCAGCCTAACCTTAACCTTCTCCCTTAGCCTAATATTTTCCCCTAACCTAAAATTTCCCCTAGCCTAACCTTTTCCCCTAGCCTAACCTTTTCCCCTAGCATGACCTTTTCCCCTCACCTAACATTTTTGCCTAGCCTAGCATTTCCCCTCGCCTAACCACTTTCCCTCACTTCCCCTCGCCTAAACCTTTCTCCTTGCCTAACCTTTTCCCATAGAATAACCTGACCCCAAGTTGTCACCCGTTGCCGGGAACAGGTTCTTTCGGAATCGACGCGGGAGAGAGAGAGAGGCTGGAGATGGAAAACCTGAGTTTTGTATAGAATTTATTCCACGGGGTGGATTGAATTAATTAATTATTTAGACGCGACAGTCGGCCTTCCCTTTTGGGGGAAGTATGGTGTTAAAGCTTCCCCTTTTGGGAGGAATTTGGTGTTAAAGCTTCCCTGATGGGAGGATTACACTAGTATGTTACTCGAGTGTGGGCGGACCAGGGCCCGCCCAGGAAGAGCTCGTTAATGGTTTACTAACAACGTGGTGAGGCGGCTAGTTCCCACCATGTGCGCACCCACTTGGGAGGAATCCACTTAAGCGTTCAATCTACTTATGCGCCGACCCCATTTAGGCTTTAGATTTACTTATGCGTTACACACTCGTGCGTTAAACTCACTTGCGCGTTACACTCGCTTGTACACTACCCACTTACGCACTAAACTCACATGTGCATTATACTCACTTATACATTGCCCGCTTATACACTAAGCTCACATATGCGTTACACTCATATATTACCCACTTATGTATTTAACCCAGTTATGTGTTACACTCACCCGTCCCGCGACCCCTGTCTCTGTGCGTTGTTCCTGGTGGCAGAATGGCGTCTGGTGCTCGGGACAGGGAGAGACACGTGGGTGGCCATTGCTACTGCTGTGATATTCCCAGAGAGAGACCCAAGCACCAGAGGCAATAGGTATTTATTACTTTGGTTTGGGTGGTCCCCACTTCCTTCCTGTTCAATCTCCGCCCCCTTCTGCTCCCTTCCCTTCCATACCTTATTGGGTGGGCACGGAGGTGAGGGACACCTATCTTCCCGTCCTGCCTCCTCTGGCCAGAGAGGTTACGTCACTGATGGCATTTTGACCTTTGGGTAGCCAGTGCCCAGGTCCACCTTGGCACACAAGTCTAACCTTTATCTTAGGCTAACCTTTTCCCCTAGCCCAACCTTTTCCCTTGGCCTACCCTTTCCACTGACCTAACCTTTTCCGCTGGCCTAAGCTTCTCCCTGGCCTAACAGTTTCCCCAGCCTAAACGTTTGCCCTAGCCTAAACTTTTCCTTTAGCCTAACGTTTTTCCTAGCCTATTCTGTCCCCTACCCTAACCTTTCCCCTAGCTTAACCTTTCCCCAGACTAACGTTTTTTCCTAGACTAACCTTTTCCCTTGGCCTATCCCTTTCCCTGGCCTAATCTTTTTCCATGGGCTAACCTTGTCCCCTGGCCTAACTTTGTCCCCTAGCCTACCCTTTTCCCCTAGCCAACCCTTTTCCCCTAGCCTAACCTCTTCCACTTGCCTAACCTTTTTCCATAGCCTAACTTGACCCCCAGCCTAACCTTTCCCCTATCCTTACTTTTTTCCTAGACTAACCTTTTCTGCTGGCCTAATCTTCTCCCTGGCCTAACCTTTTCCCCAGCCTAACCTTTTTCCTGGGTATAAACATTTCCCCTAGCCTAAACATTTCCCCGAGACTAACCTTTTCCCCTAGCCTAACCTTTTCCCCTTGCCTAACCTTTTCCCCCAGCCTAACCCTATCCCCTAGCCTAAGTTTTTCCCTGAAACTAACATTTACACCTAGCCTAACCTGCTTTTCCCATAACCTAAACTTTACACCTAGCCTAACCTTTTCCCGAAGGTTTACCTTTTTCCTTGGCCTAACCTTTCCCCCGCACTAACCTTTTCCCCTAGCATAACTTATTCCCTGACTTAAACTTTTCCCATGACCCAACCCTTTCCCCAGGCCTATCCGTTTCCCTAGCGTAGCATATCCCCTAACCTAAACTTTGCATCTTGCCTAACCTATGCCACCCTGGCCTGGCCCCGAGGCCTTGCGTTCCAGGTTGGGCCAACCCACCTTTGCCTTGCAGATTGGACCCCTCCCCATCTTTACCTTACAGGCCCAGGCCCTGAGCACGTCTCATTCCAGGTTTGGCCCCCCGGCCTTTGACTTCCCGGCCTGGCCCTGAAGCCTTCACGTTCCAGGTTTGCCCCGCCCAGCCTTTGCCTTCCCAGCCTGGCCCCTAAGCCTTCTTGTTCCAGCTTTGGCCCCCCTACCTTTGGCTTCCCTACCTAGCCCTAAAGCTTTCTCTTTCCAGGTTGTCCCCCCCCCACCGGCTTTGATTCCAGGCCTGGCCCAGAACCTTTCTCGTTCCAGGTTGGGTCCCCTCACCTTTGCCTTCCAGACCTGGCCCCAGAGCCTTCTCCTTCCAGGTTTGGTCCCTCCCCCTTTGCCTTCCAGGCCTGGTCCCAAACCCTTCTTGTACCAAGTTGAGCCCTCCTCCCTTTGCCTTTCAGGTTTGGCCTCACTGCCTTTGCCTTCCAGCTTGGGCCCCCTGCAGCTTTACCTTCCAGGCCTAGCCCCGAACACTTCTCATTCCAGGTTTGCCCCCCTGCCCACTTTTGCCTTCCTGGCATGGCCCCCCACCTTTACCTTCCAGGCCTGGCCGTTAACCTTTCCCGTTCCAAATTGGGCCCCCACACCTTTGCCTTCCAGGCCTGGGCCCGAGCCCTTTTCGTCCCAGGTTCGGCCTGGCCCCCCTGCCTTTGCTTTCCAGGCCTGGCCTTTAACCTTTCTTGTTCCAGGTTGGGCCCCCCCTCCTTTACCTTGCAGGTTGGGCCACTCTGCCTTTGCTTTCCACGTTGCCCCCCCTCCCGTCCCCCCGGCCTTGGCCTTCCAGGCCTGGCACCCGAACTCTTCTCTTTCCAGGTTGGGCCCCTTCACCTTTGAGTTCTTGGCCTGGCCTCCCTGCCTTTGCCTTCCAGGCCTGGCCCCAAACACTTCTCTTTCCAGGTGTGGCGCCTCCACCTTTGCCTTCCAGGCCTAGCTCCAAACCCTTCTCCTTCCAGGTTTGTGCCCCCCAACCCCCTGCTTGTGCTTTCCCAGTCTGCCCCCAAACTTTGCCTTCCATGCCTGGCCCCAAACCCTTCTCATTCCAGGTTGGGCTCCCTGACTTTGTTTCCCAGCCTGGGCCCGAACCCTTCTCGTTCCAGGTTGGGCCCCCCAGCCTTTTCCTTGTAGGTGGGCCACCCCACCTTTGCTTTCCACGTTAGGCACACCCGCCTTGGCCTTCCAGGTCTGGCCCCGAACCCTTCTTGTTCCAGGTTGGGCTCCTCTGCCTTTGAGTTCCCGGCCTGGACCCCTGCCTTTGTCTTCCAGGCCAGGCCCCAACCCTTCTTGTTCAAGGTCCCCCCCGCCACCGCCCCACCTCCCACAATTGCCTACCATGCCTGGCCACAAAGCATTCATGACCCAGGTTTGACTTCTCCGCCTTTGCTTTCACGGCCTGGCCCTGAAGGCATCTTGTTGCAAGTTGGATCCCCCCGAACTTTGCCCTCCAAGTTTGGCCCTGACCCTTCTTGTTCCAGGTTGGGCCCGCCTGCCTTTGCCTTCCAGGTTGGACTCCCCCGCCGTTTCCTTCCAGGCCTGGACCAGAAGCCTTCTCATTCCAGGTTGGCCCCCCGGCCATTGCCTTCCTGATGTGGCCCCGAAGGCTTCTCGTTCCAAGTTGGCCCCCATTTCCTTTGATTCCTGACCTGGTCCCAAACCCTTCTCATTCCATTTTGGGACCCCCCAGCCTTTGCCTTCCAGATTCCCCCGCACCCCCACCCCCAGCCTTTGCCTTGCAGTTTTGGCCCCGAACCCTTTTCGTTCCAGTTTGGTGCCCCATGATTTGCCTTGCGGGCCTGGCCCTGAACCCTTTTCATTACCTTTTGGGACTCCCAGCCTTTGTCTTCCAGATTTGCACCCCACAGCCTTTGCCTTGCAGGTTTGACCCCAAACCCTTGTCATTCCTATTCCCCTCTACCTCCTCCCCAGTCTTTGTTTTGGAGGTTTTGCCCCAAACCCTTTTTGTTCCAGTTTGGGCCCCCCAGCCTTACCTTGCAGATATGGCCCCGAACACTTTTCATACCAGTTTGGGGCGCCCTGCTTTTGCCTTCCAGTCCTGGATTCGAACCTTTCTCTTTCAATTTTGGGACCTTTGCCTTCCAGATTTTTCCCTGACTCTTTTCATTGCAGGCCTGGCTCTGAACCCTTTTCGTTCCAGGTTTGCCCCGCTAGCCTTTACCTTGCAGATTTGACCCTGAACCCTTTTGGTTCCAGTTTGGACCCCAGAGCCTTTGCCTAGCATGTTTGCCCCTCAATCTTTGCTTTGCAGTTTGGACCCCAAAATATTTTGGTACTAGGTTGGCCTCCCCAGAGTTTGCCTTGCAGGTTTGGCCCTGAACCCTTTTGTTTCCAGTTTGGGCCCCCTCGAGTTTGCCTTGTAGATTTGGCCCCGAGCCCTTTTCGTTCAGGTTTGGTCCCCGCGGCCTTTGCCTTGCAGGATTGACCCCGAACCCCTCATTCCAGTTTGGGCCAGGAAGCCTTTGCCTTGCAGGCTTGGCCCTGAAACCTTTTGGTTACAGTTTGGATCCCGCAGAATTTGCCTTGCAGGTTATGCCCTGAATGATCTTGGTTCCAGTTTGGATCTCTCAGCCTTTGCCTTGCAGGTTTGGCCCTAAATGCTTTTGGTTCCAGTTTGGGCCCCACAGCTGGTTTGGCCCCGAACCCGTTTCATTACAGATTAGTCCCTGCAGCCTTTGCCTTGAAGGTCTGGACCCGAGCCCTTTTGGTACCACCTTGGCCCTCCCAGAGTTTGCCTTGCAGGTAATGCCCCAAACCCTTTGGTTTTCAGTTTGTGACCTTAGAGTTTACCTTGCAGGTGTGGCCACAAACCCTTTTCATTCAGGTTTAGGCCCTGCAGCCTATGCCTTGTAGGTTTGGCCCTGAACCCTTTTGGTTCCAGTTTGGGCCCCGCAGTCTTGGCCTGGCAGGTTTGCCCCCACCGGCCAGCCTTTGTCTTGCATCTTTGGCCCTGAACGCTTTTGGTTCAGGGTTGGGCCCCACAGCCTTTGCCTTGCAGGTATGGCCCCCCAACAGTCTTTGTTCCAGTTTGGGCCCCCCAGAGTTTGCCTTGCAGAATTGGCCCCGAACCCATTTCCTTTCAGTTCGGGTCTCGCAGCCTTGTCATGCAGGTTTGGCCTGAACCCTTATGCTTCCAGTTTGGGCTCTCTAGAGTTTGCCAAGCAGGTTTGGCCCGGAACTCTTTTGGTTCCAGTTTGGGCACTGCAGCCTTTGCCTTGCAGGCTTGGCCCGGAACCCTTTACGTTCCAGTTTGGACCCGACAGACTTTGCCTTGCAGGTTGGGCCCCGAACACCTCTCATTCTAGTTTGGGCCAGGTAGCCATTGCCTTGCAGGTTTGTCTCCGAACCATTTTCATTTCAGTTTGGGTCCTGCAGCCTTTGGCTTAGAGGTTTGGCCCTGAAAAATTTTGGTACTGCTTTGGCCCCCCCTCCAGAGTTTGCCTTGCAGGTTTGCCCTGAACCCTTTTGGTTCCAGTTTGGGCCCCCTAGAGTTTGCCTTGCAGGATTAGCCCTGAACCTTTTCCATTCCAGTTTGGGCCCCGCAGCCTTTGCCTTGCAGGTTGGGGCCTGAACCCCTCTCGTTCCAGTTTGGCCCCACTAAACTGGTTACAGTTTAGGCCCCACAGCCTTTCCTTTGCAGGTTTGGCCCCAAACCTGTTTCGTTTCAGTTTGTATTCTGTAGCCTTTGACTTGCAGGTTTGGACCCGAAACCTTTTGGTACCAGTTTGGCCCCCGCAGAATTTTCCTTGAACCTTTTCCCTGAACCTTTTGGATTCCAGTTTGGGACCCCTAGAGTTTGCCCTGCAGGTTTGGCCCAAACTCTTTTCATTCAGGTTTGGGTCCCACAGCCTTTGCCTTGTAGGTTTGCCCCCGCAGCCTTTTCCTTACAGGTTGGGCCCCGAACCCTTTTTGTTCCAGTTTGGGTCCCCCAGAGTTTGTCTTGCAGAATTGGCCTCAGCCTTTGCCTTGCTGGCTGGTCCCCCCAGGCTTTGCTTTGCAGGTTTGGTCCCGAACCCTTTTTGTTCTAGTTTAGGCCCTGCAGACTTTGCGTTGCAGGCTGGGCCCTGAACTCCTCTTGTTCCAGTTTGGGCCAGGCAGGCTTTGCCTTGCAGGTTTGGCCCCAAACCCTTTTGGTTCCAGTTTGGGCCCTGCAGCCTTTGCCTTCCAGGTTTGTCTCCCCAGGTTTTGCCTTGCAGATTTGGCCCCGAACCCTTTTCGTTCAGGTTTGGGGTCCGCAGCCTTTTGCCTTGGAGATTTGGCCCCAAACCCTTTTAGTTTCAGTTTAGGCCCCACAGCCTCTTCCTTGCAGGTTTTGACCAGAACACTTTTCGTTTCAGTTTGGGTCCCTCAGTCTTTACCTTGCAGGTTGGGCTCCGAACACTTATGGTACCAGTTTGATCCTCACAAAGTTTGTCTTGCAGGTTTGTCCCCGAACCCTTTTGGTTCCAGTTTGGGCCCTGCAGCCTTTGCCTTGCAGGTTTGGCCCCGAACCTGTTTGGTCACACTTTGGGCCCTGAAGACTTTGCCTTGCATGTTTGGCCCCAAAACCATTTGGTTCCAGTTTGGGCACCCTAGAGTTTTCCTGCGGGTTTGGCCCTGAACACTTTTCATTCTGGTTTGGGACCTGCGGTTTTGCCTTGCAGGTTTGCCCCTCAACCTTTGCCTTCAGGTTTGACCCTGAACCCTTTTGTTTCTAGTTTGGGTCCCCCAGACTCTGCCTTGCAGGTTGGGCTTGGCACCCTTTTATTTCCACTTTGGACCCCGCAGCCCTTGCTTTGCAGGTTTCCCCTCGCCCCCGCCCCCAGCCATTGCCTTGCAGCTTTGGCCTCTGAACCCTTCTGGTTCCAGTTTGGGCCCCGCAGGCTTTGCCTTGCGATTTTGGCCCCGAACCCTTTTGGATCCAGTTTGGGCCCCCTAGAGTTTGCCTTGCAGGTTTGGCCCTGAACGCTTTTTGTTCAGGTTTGGACTCCGCAGCCTTTGCCTTGCATGTTTGGTCCCCATCCTTTTTTCTTCCAGTTTGGGCCCCACCAGAGTTTGCCTTGCAAGTTTGGCCCAACCCGTTTGGTTTCAGTGTGGGTCCCGCAGCCTTTGTCTTGCAGGTTAACCCAGAACCCTTTTGGTACCACTTTGGCCCCCAAAGAGATTGCCTTGCAGGTTTGGTCCTGAACCCTTTTGGTACCAGTTTGGACCCCCTAGAGTTTGCCTTGAAGGTTTGGCTTTGAACTCTTTTCTTTCAGGTTTGGGCCTCACAGTCTTTGCCTTACAAGTTTGGCAGCGAATTCTTTTGGCTTCCTTTTGGGCCCCCTAGAGTTTTCCTTGCAGGCTTTTCCCGAACCCATTTCGTTTCCGTTTGTACCCCACAGCCTTTGCCTTGCAGGTTTGCCCCCCTAGCAACTGCGTTGCGAGTTTAGCTCTGAACGCTTTTGGTTCCAGTTTGGGTCCCACAGCTTTTGACCTGCAGGTTTGGACCCAAACCCTTTTCGTTCAGTTTTGGGCCCCACAGCCTTTGCCTTGCAGGTTTGCCTCCACAGCCTTTTCCTTATACGTTTGACCCTGAACCCTTCTCGTTCCAGTTTGGGTCCTGCAGCTTTTGCCTTTCAGGTGGGGCCCCGAACCTTTCTCGTTCCTTTTTAGTCCAGGCAGGCTTTGCATTACAGGTTGGTCGCTGAACGCTTTTCATTCCAGTTTTTGCCCTGCAGCCTTTGCTTTGCAGGTTGGACCCGAACGTTATTGGTTCAAGTTTGGGTCCTGCAGCCTTTGCCTTCCAGGTGTGGCCCTGAACCCTTTAGCTTACAGTTTGGGCACTCTAGAGGTTGCCTTGTAGGTTTGCCCTCTCATCCATTGCCTTGCAGATTTGACCCCGAATGCTTTTGGTTCCAGTTTGGGCCCCGCAGGATTTGCCTTGCAGGTTTCGCCCTGAACCCTTTTGGTTCTGGTTTGGGACCCGCAGCCTTTGCCTGGCAGGTATAGCCCCCAAACATTTTTGTTCCATTTGGCCCACACAGAGTTTGCCTTGCAGGATTGGCCCCAAACCCGTTTCGTTTCAGTTTGAATCCCACAGCGTTTGTCTTTGCTAGCCTAACCTTTTCCCTAGGCTAAACATTTTCCCCTAACCATCGCCCCTGCCCTCCTACCTTCCTTAACTTCTATTTTTAACCACTCAATCTCCAAGGGCTCCTTCCCCTCTGCCTTCAAACATGCCCACGTCTCCCCCATCCTAAAAAAACCCGCTCTTGACCCCACTTCCCCCTCCAGTTATTGTCCTATCTCCCTACTACCCTTCCTTTCCAAAATCCTAGAACGAGTCGTCTACAATCGATGCCTAGAATTCCTTAACTCCCATTCTCTCCTAGACCCCCTCCAATCTCGCTTCCGTCCCCTCCACTCTACCGAGACTGCTCTCTCTAAGGTCACCCGTGACCTCCTTCTTGCCAAATCCAATGGCTCCTACTCCATTCTGATCCTCCTTGACCTCTCTGCTGCCTTTGACACTGTCGACCATCCCCTCCTCCTCCATACCTTATCTCACCTTGGCTTCATGGACTCTGTTCTCTCCTGGTTCTCCTCTTACCTCTCTGGCCGATCATTCTCGGTCTCCTTCGCTGGAGCCTCCTCCCCCTCCCATCCTTTAACTGTTGGAGTTCCTCAAGGGTCAGTTCTTGGCCCTCTTCTGTTCTCCATTTACACTCACTCCCTCGGTGAACTCATTCGCTCTCACGGCTTTGACTACCATCTCTACGCAGATGACACGCAGATCTACATCTCCGCCCCGTCCTCTCCCCCCGCTTCAGGCTCGCATCTCCTCCTGCCTCCGGGACGTCTCCACCTGGATGTCGGCCCGCCACCTAAAACTCAACATGAGCAAGACTGAGCTCCTCATCTTCCCTCCCAAACCCGGTCCGCTCCCAGACTTCTCTATCACCGTGGATGGCACGACCATCCTTCCCGTCCCGCAGGCCCGCAATCTCGGTGTCATCCTTGACTCGTCCCTCTCGTTCACCCCACACATCCTATCCGTTACCAAGTCCTGCCGGTTTCACCTCTACAATATCGCCAAGATCCGCCCTTTCCTCTCCACCCAAACGGCTACCTTACTATTACGGGCTCTCGTTATATCCCAGCTAGACTACTGTGTCAGCCTTCTCTCTGACCTCCCTTCCTCCTCTCTCGCCCCGCTCCGGTCTATTCTTCACTCCGCTGCCCGGCTCATCCTCCTGCAGAAACGATCTGGGCATGTCACTCCCCTTCTTAAACAACTCCAGTGGTTGCCTATCGACCTCCGCTCCAAACAAAAACTCCTCACTCTAGGCTTCAAGGCTCTCCATCACCTTACCCCTTCCTACCTCTCCTCCCTTCTCTCTTTCTACCGCCCACCCCGCACGCTCCGCTCCTCTGCCGCCCACCTCCTCACCGTCCCTCGGTCTCGCCTATCCCGCCGTCGACCCCTGGGTCACGTCCTCCCGCGGTCCTGGAACGCCCTCCCTCCTCACCTCCGCCAAACTGATTCTCTTTCCCTCTTCAAAACCCTACTTAAAAATCACCTCCTCCAAGAGGCCTTCCCAGACTGAGCTCCTCTTCCCCCTCTACTCCCTCTGCCATCCCCCCTTTACCTCTCCGCAGCTAAAGCCTCATTTTCCCCTTTTCCCTCTGTTTCTCCACCTCTCCCTTCCCATCCCCACAGCACTGTACTTGTCCGCTCAACTGTATATATTTTCGTTACCCTATTTATTTTGTTAATGAATTGTACATCGCCTTGATTCTATTTAGTTGCCATTGTTTTTACGAGATGTTCTTCCCCTTGACGCTGTTTATTGCCATTGTTCTTGTCTGTCCGTCTCCCCCGATTAGACTGTAAGCCCGTCAAACGGCAGGGACTGTCTCTATCTGTTGCTGACTTGTTCATCCCAAGCGCTTAGTACAGTGCTCTACACATAGTAAGCGCTCAATAAATACTATTGAATGAATGAATGAATGACTAACCATTTCCCCTGGCCTAAGCTTTTCCCTTAGCCTTCCCGTGGCCCTAGTGTAATGTTTTACCTAACCTTTTCCCTTGGCCTAACCTTTCCCCCTAGGCTTAACTTTTCCCCTAGCCTAACCTTTTACTCTGGCCTGACCTCCCTTGGCCTAAACCTTTTCCCTGGCCTCACGTTTTCCCCAGCGTAACCTTTCCCCTAGTCTATTCTTTCCCCTAGTCTAATCTTTTCCCCTAGGCCTCCTTTTCCCTCTCCTAACCTTTTCCCCTACCCTGACATTCTCTCTTAACCTAAAATTTTCCTCTAACCTCACATTTCCCCTAGCCTAATCTGTCCCCTAGCCTAATCTTTTGCCTTTGCCTAACCTTTTTAATAAGTGCTTATTATGTGCTGAGCACTGTTCTAAGCCCTGAGATAGATAAAAGGTAATCAGGTTGTCCCACGTGAGGCTCACAGTCTTCATTCCCATTTTACAGAGGAGGGAACTGAGACACGGAGAAGTGAAGTGACTTGCTCAAAGTCACACAGCTGACAGGTGGCAGAGCTGGGATTAGAAACCATGACCTCTGATTCCTAAGCCCATGCCCTTTCCACTGAGCCACGCTGCTTCCCTAGCTTATCCATTTTCCACCGTCTAACCTTTTCCCACAGTCTAACCTATTCTCCTAGCCTAACCTTTCCCCTCGCCTAACCTTTTGCCCTATCCTAACATTGCCCCTCGCCTAACCTTTTGCCCGAGCTTAACATTTTCCCTGATGTAACATTTTCCTTGATATAACATTTTCCCCTACCGTAACCTTTTCCCCAGCCCTAAACTTTTCCCCTAACCTTTTCCCCTGGCCTAAGCTTTTCCCCGGCCTAAGCTTTTCCCCTAGCCTAAGGTTTTTCCCAGGCCTAACCTCTCCCTGGACTAACCTTTCCCCTGCCTAACCTTTTGTCCTAACCTAACATTTTCCCTGATATAATATTTTCCCCTACCCTAATACTTTCCCCAGCACTAAACTCTTCCCCTGCCCTAAACCTTTTTGCTGGCCTAAGCTTTTCCCCGGCCTAAGCTTTACCACTAGCCTAAAGTTTGCCCCTAGCCTAACCTCTCCCTGGCTTAACCTTGTCACCTAGCCTAACCTTTTCCCCTAGCCTAACCTTTTCCCCCAGCCTAACCATTTACCATAGCCTAACACTTTACCTGACTTAACCTTTTCCCCTAGACTAATCTTTTCCACTGACCTAAACATTTCCCCTAGCCTAACCTTTCCCTTGCATAATCTTTCCCCTGGCCTACGCCTTTCCCCTTGCTTATCCATTTCTCATAGTCTAACCTTTTCCCTGGCCTAACTTTTTTCCCTAGCCTAAACATTTCCCAGAGACTAACCTTCTCCCCAAGTCTAACTTTCTCCCTGACCTAACCTTTTCCCCTAGTGTAACTTTTTCCCCTAGTCTAACAATTTACCATAGCCTAACCTTTTCCTTGACCTAACCTTTTCCCCCAGACCAACCATTTTCCATAGCCTACCCTTTCACCAGCCTAACCTTTTACCCTAGCCTAACCTTTTCTCCTGGCCTAAGCTTTTCCCCTACTCTATCCTTTCCCCCTAGCCTAACCTTTTCCATGAACTAAGCTTTTCCCTGGCCTAACCGTTTCTCTGGTCTAACCCTTTCACCTAGCCTAACCCTATCCCCTAGCCTAAGCTTTTCCCTCAACCTAACCTTTACACCTAGCCTAACCTTTTCCCGCAGACTTACCGTTCCCTCTGGCCTAAGCTTTCCCCCTGGCCCAACATTTTCCCCTAGCATAATTTATTCCCCGACTTAAACTTTTCCCATGGCCTAAGCTTTCCCCTGGCCTATCCCTTTCTATAGCGTAACATATCCCCTAACCTAAACTTTACATCTTGCCTAACCTATGCTATCCTGGCCTGGCCCCTAGGCCTTTGTGTTCCAGGTTGGGCCCACCCACCTTTGCCTTCCAGGCCCAGGCCCTGAGCCCTTCTTGTTCCAGGTTTGCCCCCCGGGCCTTTGACTTCCTGGCTTGGCCCCGAAGCCTTTGCGCTCCAGGTTTGCCACCCTGCACAAGCCTTTGCCTTCACGGCCTGGCCCCTAAGCCTTCTTGTTCCAAATTTGGCCCCCCAACCTGTGCCTTCCCGACCTATCCCCGAAGCCTTTAATTCTCTCCTCAGGCCCCCTGTTCCTCCCCCTCCCCCATCCCTAACCCCAATGATCTGACCACATGCTTCATCCCGAAAATTTACACACTCAGGTCTGAGCTCCCCCAAGTCACCCTCCCTTTTCTGCCTCCCTCCCACCCTCTCCCCTACTTTCCCATCTTTCCTTGTAGTATCCTCAGAGGAGATCTCCTCCCTCCTCTCAAGTGCCACCCCCTCTACCTGTGCCTCGGTGGAGGCACACCCCACCCCACCCTCCCTCTCACCTTATAAAAACCATTGCCCCTTCCCTCCTCCCCTCCTTAACTCTTCTCTTTAACCACTGGTTCCAATGGTTTCTTCCCCACTGCCTTCAAACTTGCCCATGACTCCCCCATCCTAAAAAATCCCTCTCTCGACCCCACTTCCCCTTCTAGTTATCGCCCTATCTCCCTCCTACCCTTCCTTTCCAAACTCCTAGAATGAGTCACCTACACTCGCTGCCTTGAATTCCTCAACTCCAACTCTCTCCTGGACCCCCTCCAATTTGGCTTCCATCCCCTCCACTCTACCGAGACTGCTCTCTCAAAGGTCACCCATGACCTCCTTCTTGCCAAATCCAATGGCTCCTACTCTATCCTAATCCTCCTCAACCTCTCAGCTGCCTTTGACACTGTCGACCAGCCCCTTCTCCTCCACACCTTATCTCACCTTGGCTTCACAGACTCCATCCTCTCCTGGTTCTCCTCTTATCTTTCTGGCCGTTCACTCTCGGTCTCCTTCACAGGCTCCTCCTCCCCCTCCCATCCACTAACTGTAGGGGTTCCTCAAGGGTCAGTCCTTGGCCCTCTTCTGTTCTCCATCTATATTCACTCCCTTGGTGAACTCATTTGCTCCCACGGCTTCAACTATCGTCTCTATGCAGATGACACCCAAATCTACATTTCCTCCCCTGTTCTCTCCCCCTCCCTTCAGGCTCGTATCTCCTCTTGCCTACAGGACGTCTCCACCTTGATGTCCGCCCTCCACCTAAACTTCAACATGCCCAAAACTGAGCTCCTTATCTTCCCTCCCTGTCCTGCTCTGTCCTCTTCCTGACTTCCCTGTCACTGTGGACGGTACGACCATCCTTCCCGTCTCTCAAGCCCTCAACCTTGGTGTCATCCTTGACTCAGCTCTTTCATTCACCCCACACATCCAATCCGTCACCAACGCCTGCCAGTCTCACCTTTACAATATCGCCAAGATCTGCCCTTTCCTCTCCATCCAAATGGCTATTGTACTGGTACAAGCTCTCATAATATTCCGGCTGGATTATTGTGTCAGCCTTCTCTCTGATCTCCCTTCCTCCTGTCTCTCCCTACTCCAGTCTATTTTTCATTCTGCTGCCCGTATCATCTTCCTGCAGAAACGCTCTGGGCATGTCACTCCCCTCCTTTAAAACCTCCAGTGGTTGCCTATCAACCTCTGCACGAAACAAAAACTCCTCACTCTGGGCTTCAAGGCTCTCCATCACCTTGCCCCCTCCTATCTCACCTACCTTCTCTCTTTCTACTGCCCACCCTGCACACTCCACTCCTCTGCAGCTCACCTCCTCACTGTCCCCTGTTCAAGCCTGTCCCGCCGTGGACTTTTGATACCAGTTTGCCCCCCACCAGAGTTTGCCTTGCAGGATGTGCCCTGAACCCCTTTTATTTCAGTTTGGGCCCTGCAACCTTCACCTTGCAGATTTGGCCCCGAATCCTTTTCATTCCAGTTTGGGTGCCACAGTCTTTGTCAAGCACATTGGGCCTGGAACCCTTTTATTTCCACTTTGGGCCCCGCAGCCTTTGCTTTGTAGGTTTGCCCCACTGTCCTTTGGCTTACAGCTTTGGCCCTGAACCCTTTTCATTCAAATTTGGGCCCCGAAGCCTTTGCCTTGCAGGATTGGCCCCAAACCTTTTTCTTTCCAGTTTGGGCACAGCTGCCATTGCCTTGCAAGTTTGGCCCCACAGCCTTTGCCCTGCAACTTTACCCCCTGAGCCTTTGTCCTGCAGGTTTGGCCCCAAACCGTTTTTGTTCCATTTTGGGCCCCACAGCCTTTGACTTGCGTGTTGGCACCTCTAGCCTTTGCCTTGCAGATTTGATCCTGAACCCTTTTCATTCCAGTTTGGTCCCTGCAGCCTTTGCCTTGCAGGTTTGGCCCTGAATCCTTTTCATTCCAGTTTGGGTCCCCCAGGCTTTGTGTTACAGGTTGGGCCCCAAATCCTTCATGTTCCAGTTTGGGTCCCATAGTCTTTGCCTTGCAGGTTTGGCCCCATGCCCTTTTCTTTCCAGTTTGGGCCCCACAGCCTTTGTTTTGCAGGTTTGGCCCAGAACAGTTTTCATTCCAGTTTGGGTCCCACTGCCTTTGCCTTGTAGGTTGGCCTCCCCAGCCTTTGCCTTGCAGGTTTGATCCCGAACCCTTTTCATTCCAGTTTGGCCCCCCACAGAGTTTGCCTTACAGGTTTGGCCCTGAACCGTTTTCATTTCAGTTTGTTTCCCACAGCCTATCCCTTGCAGCTTTGGCTCTGAACACTTCTGGTACCAGTTTGGCTGCCCCTGAGTTTGCCTTGCAGGTTTGGTCCCGAACCTTTTTCATTTCCGTTTGGGTACCACAGCCTTTGCCTTGCAAGTTTGGCCCTGAACCCTTTGGCTTCCAGTTTGTCCCCCCACCCCCTCAGAGTTTGCCTTGCAGGTTTGGACCCGAACCCTTTTCATTTCAGTTTAGGTACCACAGGCTTTGCTTTGCAGATTTGGCCCCAAACCCATTTCGTTCCAGGTTTGACCCCCAGCCTTTGCCTTGCAGGTTTGGTGCTGAACACTTTTGGTTTCACTTTGTGCCCCACAGCCTTTACTTCGCAGGTTTGTCCCCGAACCCTTTTCGTTCCAGTTTTGTCCCCCAGAATTTGGCTTGCAGCTTTGGCCCTGAACACTTTTGGTTCCTGTTTGGATCCTGCAGCCTTTGTCTTGCAGGTTTGGCCCCGAACCCTTTGGTCCAGTTTGGGTCCCCCAGACTTTGCCTTGCTTGTTGAGATCTGGACCCTTCCCATTCCAGTTTGGGCCCCGAACCCTCTTGGTTTCAGTTGGGATTCTGCAGCCTTCGCCTTGTACATTTGGCCCCCAACACATTTTCTTCCGGTTTGGCATCTCCAGAGAATGCCTTGCAGGTTTGGCCCGAACCTTTTGCATTTCAGTTTGGGTACTGCAGCCTTTGCCCTGCGGGCTTTCCCCAAAAGCTTTTGGTTACTGTTTGGGCCCCCTAGAGTTTGCTTTTCAGGTTTGGTCCCATACCCTTTTGTTTCCAGTTTGGGGCCCTCATCCTTTGCCTTGCAGGTTTCATCCAGAAGCCTTTCCGTTCCAGTTTGGGCCCCGAAGACTTTGTCTTGCAGGTTGGACTCTGAATGCTTTTGGTTTCCATTTGGGCCCCGCAGTCTTTGCCTTGCAGGTTTGGCCCCAAACCTTTTCGTCTCAGTTTTTGTCCCACAGCCTTTGACTTGCAGCTTTGTCCCCGAACACTTTTAGTTCCAGTTTGGGCCCCCTAGAGTTTGCCTTGCAGATTAGGCCCCGAACCCTTTTTGTTCAGGTTTGGACCCTGCAGCCTTTGCATAGCAGGTTTGGCCCCGAACCCTTTTTGTTCCAGTTTGGGACTCACTGCCTTTGCCTTGCAGGTTTGTCCCCCCAGCCTTTGCCTTGCAGTTTTGGCCACCAATCTTTTTTGTTCCATTTTGGGCCCCAAAACCTTTGCCTTGCAGCTTTGGCCCCGAACCCTTTCAGTTCCAGAATAAGCCCCGCAGCCTTTGCCTTGCAGGTTTGGCCCTGAAACCTTTTCGTTCCAGTTAGGGCCCCCTTGATTTCGCCTTGCAGTTTTGACCCAGAACCCTTTTTTTCAGGTTTGGGCCCCACAGCCTTTGCCTTGCAGGTTTGACCCCCAACCCTTTTTGTTCCAGTTTGGCCCCCCCAGAGTTTGCCTTCTAGATTTGGCCCCAAACCATTTCATTTCAATTTGGGTCCTGCAGCCTTTGCCTTGTAGGTTTGGCCCAGAACCTTTTTGGTACCAGTTTGGCCCCCCAAGAGTTTGCCTTGCAGGCATGGCCCCGAACCAATTTTGTTCGGGTTTGGGCCCCACAGCCATTGTCTGTCTGTCTTTGGTTCCAGGTTTGCCCCCACAGGCTTTACCTTACAGGTTTGGCCCCAAACACGTTGGGTACCAGTTTGGACACCGCCCCCCCCCCCACCCCCAATTTGTCTTTGCAAGTTTGACCCCGAACCCTTTAGGTTCCAGTTTGGGCCCCCTCAAGGTCACCTTGCAGGTTTGGCCCCAAACGCTTTTCATTCAGGTTTGGGCCCCGCAGCTTTTGCCATGCAGCTTAGGCCCTGAATCCCTATCATCTGGTGACCCCAGGCCTTGCAGGTTTGGCCCAAAACCCTTTTCATTCATGTATGGGCCCTGCTCCCTTTGCCCTGCAGGTTTGCCGTGAACCTTTTTCCCTCTTACTGAATGGACTGCATTGCTACCCCAAATAGTAACAATAATATTGGTATTTGTTAAGAGCTTCCTATGTGCAGAGCACTGTTCTAAGCACTGGGGTAGATACAGTGTAATCAGGTTGTCCCACGTGCGGCTCACAGTATTAATCCCCCTTTTACAGATGAGGTAACTGAGGCACGGAGAAGTTAAGTGACTTGCCCACAGTCACACAGTTGACAACTGGCAGAGCTGGGATTCGAACCCATGACCTCTGACCCCCAGGTCCGACTCCTTCCACTGAGCCACACTGCTTCTCTCCACACCCCAAAGAAAAGGAGGGGAGTGGTGTGTGTGTGTGTGTGTGAGTGTGAGTGTGTGTGTGTGTGAATAATGGGGGGAAGAAGAGTGATGAGGCCGATGCCACTCATGGGAGAACAGGGTCCTGGTTTCTGTGCAGGAAGCTAGTTCTGTCTAATTTGCAAGGGACTGAAAAGACCCAGGGCCCTTAATTCTATGGATGGGTCAAGCCTCTCTGGGACTACGGTCCTGACTATAGGGTCACTGCACAACCTCACTCTCCGGAGAAGGGACTCTTTTGGGCTCATTACGGAAGTTTGTGGTTTCTAATATTGGGAGGAGATCAGGGTGTCTCCCCTATTTCTCTATGAGAAGCAGAGGTGTGCAGATTCCTGCTTGAAATCGAGTTCACAGCAGTGTGGGCTGGGAGGATAGAGGGCAGGTATTGTACCAGAAACTGAATTCTTTCCAGTGTGCATTCAGTTCTGCACCTTCAATCAATCAATTGGATTGATGGAGTGCCTCCTGTGTGCAGAATACTGTACTAAGCGCTTGGGAGAGAACCCATAGGACAGACACATTCCCTGCCCACAACAAGCTTACATTCTAGAAGGGGAGGCAGACATTGATTTAAATATGTAAGTAAGTAAATAAATGAGGGCAGATTGTTGCAGTCATCTTAGTGAGGTGGTCTGCCTATGCGCCTCAACTCTCCAGATGATAGGTTTAATATTTGGTGGAGGAGAGGGAAAATGATGTCTGCCAAAGAAACCTATGTTGTCTGCAATTTCCTACCCCTCCTTCTCCAGCTATGAAACAGCAGAATCTGTGGAAGACACTGAAGGGTTTGGCCACAGAAGCAGAGGGCAGGGCAAAGGGCAGGGTAAGGGAACCTGGTCCCTCACTAATCCACATGTGTCTCTTAAGGTCGGGTTCCACAACTCCAGATGTGTTTCAGTCAGAACTGGTGGAGAAGGTGTAGTGACATTTTGCTTCCATTAGACCCAAACTATACTGCCTCCTACCCAGTGGAGAGCTCTGCAGTGAGTCCTGTGTTTTGGAGGGAGCAGGAGGTGGGTGTTGGGGAGAAGGGAAGCACGGGTCTGTCTTGTTGGCTCAGACATAGAAAGGGTATTTGCCCCCCAACCCCCTCAAAAAAACTAGGTTTTCTGCAATCTTCAAAGCCTCCTTCTCCAGCTCTGAGAAAGAGTAGACAGACAAGGTAAGAGCAATGAAACATTAAAACGCAACACAAATGCACAAAATAAAACCCAAATCAGCTCTTTTCCTCTTCTCTCACTCCCTTGTGTGTCAAATAGCAGAAATGAGGGCTTAGTTGGGGAAGACGTCTTGGAGGAGATGTGATTCTAGGAGGGCTCTGTAGGTGGGGAGGAGAGTGATGGTTTTTCTGCTCTAGACTACTCCTGGGTTCCAGTGTCAGCAGGTCGGATGTGGGGGCTGTGAGGAGGGAACTCATATAGGAAAGAAAGGTAGGGTAGGGGTCAGGCCAGAGATGAGAACCCCCTGGAGAGCTGTTTGGAATTTGTGATTCCCTGGACAAATCCTTTTATGCTAGAGATTCAATCCAATCTTATCCCTTATCCCCTATCCCATCCTACTCTATCTTTCCCAAAGCCATCCCCTCTTACAGTGAGCTGCTAGAGCTTCCTCCCGGGACACCCGATCTCTAACCCAGCTGTTTCCAATCAGGTGGATTATTGACGTCAGGCCGGGTCCCGCCCCGCCCCGCCCCCTTCCTTCCCTATATAAGTCTCCAGAGCCTGAGGCCATTTGGAGTTGAGTGTGTTGGCTTTAATGCGAGGGGCTGTGGAGTTTAGCAGGTTAGAGGACCATTTTGGGGTTGGAGGTGTGGAGTTTAGGGTAATTTTGAATCTGCTTTCTGGCTTGCTTACTGGGGCTCTTCTGGGCCAGCTAATTTCCTTAAAGGTGTCCTTGGCAGGCTGTTATGTGGAGGTATAATCTTTCCCCTTTCCTGACCTTATTCGTGTCTGTGAGGGAAGTGGATAGTGGGGTGAAGGGCCTAACACTCCATTTCGCAAGTCTTCGTGGCCACTCAAACTGCCTCTTTATTCTCCAGCCTTTCTCTGTGGCTGTGGAAATTCCAAGAGACAGTTCCTTCCTGCAATTAATCAGTGGTGTTTACTGAGTGGTTACTATGTGTAGAGCACTGTACAACAGAAGGAACAGACATGTTCACTGCAGCCCTGACTCACCACCTTAACAGGCCTGTCCCCACTTTTCTGCTCTCCTTCCCTTACATCTTCAAGATATGCTTGTCTCGCACATAATACCAGAGTTCCCTTTCAGTCTTATAGGTCCGGCATCAGTTGAATGGGGAGAACCCAATTAATACAATATAGGTAAGGTAAAGATCTAAGTGGAAGGAAATACACAGCGTGGCTCAGTGGAAAGAGCACGGGCTTTGGAGTCAGAGGTCATGGGTTCAAATCCCTGCTCGGCCACTTGTCAGCTGTGTGACTTTGGGCAAGTCACTTAACTTCTCGATGCCTCAGTTACCTCATCTGTAAAATGGGGATTAAGATTGTGAGCCCCCAGTGGGACAACCTGATTCCCCTGTGTCTACCCCAGCGCTTAGAACAGTGCTCGGCACATAGTAAGCGCTTAACAAATACCAACATTATTAATTGTTGTGGGGTGTATAGTTCAGTGCTTGGTGAGTGTGCCTAAGTGCATGTGTGAGTTGAAAGGGTAAATCAAGTGTGTGTGTGTATGTGGTGGGGCTTGGCATGGGGAAGATGTGAGATTTAGTAAGGGAAGGTTTACTGAAGAAGAAACAATTTCAATAGGGCTCTGGGAGACCAGTGGTATGTACACTACGTAGGTGGGAGGCTGTGTGGAGCTGAGTTGGGATAGCTGTGGTCCACATGAGAAACAATGAACAGGCAGGATCTTGCAGGAGTTTCCTAAACTCAACTCAGAGCCATCTAGAGGTGGATGTCTAAGGGGTCCTGGTGATGGGAAGAGAGGGACCAGACCACTTTGCCTACCAGAAGCTTCTCATAATACCTGGCTGTGAAGACTGTTATTCTTTTAGGAAGAGGAAAGTGCAGAGGAGATGAGGTTCCATCTCCCAAAGGAAAGTGATGGGGGCATGTGTGGATGATTAAAAGTTATGGCAGGAGAAGAAGGAGGTGGTGAGGTATTACAATCTGGGGCTAAGTCTCTGTGGAGGGAAGTGGCTTTGCCGGGCTTGACTGTGTGGCTGAGAGAATCCAGGACCCTTAATTCTATAGATAGGTTAATCATCCCTGAATCCACAATCCTTTCCACAGGTCACCTTGAACATCCTTAGGCCCTCCAGAGCTGGAACTCCTCAGTGGCTGTCTCTGAGGGAGTTGGGCAGGTTCAGGGGGGTGGGGGGGCAGTCTAGGGTTAAGAGTGAAGCTGGGCCCCTTGCAAGCTGGCCTTGCAAGTTTGGCCCCAAACACTTTTGGTTCAGGTTTCGGCCCCTCAGCATTTCCCTTGCAGGTTTGACACCAAAGCCTTTTCATTCCAGTTTGGGCCTCGCAGCCTTTACCTTTCAGGTAGGGCCCCAAACCCATTTCATTACAGTTCAGGCAAGGCAGCCTTTGTCTTCAGGTTTGGCCCTGAACACTTTTCGTTCTAGATTGGGCCAGGCAGCCTTTGCCTTGCAGGTATGGCCACAACCCTAACCTTTTTCCTTAGCTTATCCATTTCCCACAGCCTAACTTTTACTGCTGGCCTAACCTTCGCCCTTGCCTAACCTTTTCCCTTAGCCTAACCTTTTACCTTAGCCACGTGCTCCCCTAGCCTAACGCTTCCCTTGCCTAATCTCTCCCCTGGCTTAACCTTTTCTCCTAGCCTAACCTTTTCCCCTAGCATAACTTTTTACCTGGCTTAAACTTTTCTCCTGGCCTATCCTTTTCCCTTAGCCTTAAACCTTCCCCTATTCTAGCCTTTTACCTTAGCCCAACCGCCTCCTCTAGCCTAACCTTTCCCCTGATGTAATCATTTCCCATATCCTAACCTTTTACCTAGCCTAACCCTTTAGCCTAGCCAATCCTTTTCCCCTAACCTAGACTTCAGACCTTGCCTAACCTTTTCCCATAGCCTAACCTATTCCCCGGGCCTAACCTTTTCCCCTAGCCTAACATTTTCCCCTAGCCTAAACTTCTCACCTGGCCTAATCTTTCCCCCTGGCCTAAGCTTAACCACGGCCAAACCTTATTCCGTATCCTAACCTTTTCCCCTAGCCTAACATTTTCCCTAGCCTAACCGTTTCCCCAGCCTAACCTTATCCCATTGCTTAAACATTTCCCATAGCCTAAACATTTCCCATGGCCTAACATTTTACAGTGGCCTATCCCTTTCCCCTATCCTAACCTTTTCCCCTAGCCTAAACATTTCTCTTTGTCTTACATCTTTCCCTAGCCTAAACTCCTCCCCTAGCCTAACTTTTTCCCCTGGCCAAACCTTTTCTGAAAGCCTAACCTTTCCCCTAGCCTAACCTTTTTTCTTGGCCTATCCTTTCCCCCCCGCCTAAGATTTGCCTTTGGCCTACCCTTTTTCCTTGGCCTAGCTTTTTCCCTTGGCTTAACCATTTCCCATAGCCTAACATCTTCACCTAGGCTAATGTTTTCTCCCACCCTAGTCTTTTCCCCTGGCCTAACCTTGTCCCTGACCTAATCTTTTCCCCTGGCCTAACATTTTCCCTTAGCTGAATCTTTTCCCCTTACTTAAACTTTACACCTTGCCTAAACTTATCTCCTAGCCTAACCTTTCCCCTAGTCTAACCTTCTCCCTGGCCTAACACTCTCCCTAGCCTAACCTTTTCCCCTGGCCTAACCTTTTCCCAGGACTGACCTTTTCTCCTAGCCATACCTTTTCCCCTAGCCTAACCTTTCCCTTAACTAATCTTTCCCCTGGTCTAACCCATTCCCCTGGCTTATCCATTTTCCATAGCCTAAGCCCTTCCCTGGCCTAAGTTTTTCCCCTAGCTTAATCTTTATCCCTAGCCAAATCTTTTCCCTTGCCTAACCTTTTCCAATGGCCTATCCCTTTCCCTGGCCTAACGTTTTCCCTTAGCCCAATCTTTTCCCCTAACATAAACTTTACATCTTGCCTAAACCTACCCCGTAGCCTAACCTTTCCCCTAGCCTAACCTTCTCCCTGGCCTAACTTTCTCCCTAGGCTTACCTTTTCCCCATGCCTGACCTTTACCTCTGGTCTAACCTTTTCCCCTGACCTAAGGTTTTCCCCGGCCTTTCACCTAGTCTAACCTATTCCCTTAGCATAACCTTTTCCCCTAGTCTTACCCTTTCCCCTAGGCTATGGTTTTCCCCTAGCCTAATCCTTCCACCGAGCCCAACCTATCCCCTGTCCTAACGTTTCCCCTAGGCTATCCTTTTCCCCTAACATAACCTTTTTTCTGGCATAAATTTATCCCATGGCCTAATCTTTTCCCCTAACTTAACCATTTCCCCTAACCTAGATTTTCGCCTACCCTAACCTCTATCCTTAGCCTTAACTTTTCCACTAATCAAGCTTTATACCTAGCCTAACCTTTTCCCCTAGACTAACCTTTTCCCCTGGTCTTTCCTTTCACCTAGCCTAACCTTATCCCTTGGCCTATCCTTTCCCCTAGGCTAACCTTTTTCCTTAGCCTAACCTTATCCTTTGGCCTATCCTTTCCCCTAGGCTAACCTCTTCCCCTAGCCTAACCTTTCCCATTGCCTAAACTTTACCCCAAGACTAACCTTTTCCCTAGCCTAACCTTTTCCCTTACCCTATCCTTTTCCCTTAGCCTAACCTGTCCCTTAGCCCAAACTTTTCCCCTGGCCTAACCTTTTCCCCTGGCCTAACCTTTTCCCCCGGCCTAACCATTGCATCTAGCCTAACCTGCTTTTCCCCTAATCTAACCTTTACACCTAGCCTAACCTTTTCCCAAAGGCTTACCTTTCCCCCTGGCCTTACCTTGCCCCCTGGCCTAACCTTGCCACCTGGCCTAACCTATTCCCTGACTTGAACTTTTCCCATGTTCTAACCTTTTCCCTGGCCTATCCTTTTCCCTAGCCTAACCATTCCCCTAACATAAACTTTACACCTTGCATAATCTTTTCACATGGCCTAACCTTCCCCCAATCCTGACCTCTCCCCTTGCCTAACCTGGAGCCCTAGCCTAACCTTTTCCCTGATGTAACCTTTTCCCCTAGCCTAATCTTTTCCCCTAGCCTAACCCTTTCCCCTAGCCCAAACTATTCCCCTAGCTTAACATTTACACCTAGCCTATCCTGCATGTTCCCCAACCTAACCTTTGCACCTATCCTAACCTTTTCCCATAGGCCTACCTTTCCCCCGGCCTAACCTTTTCCCCTAGCATAACCTATTCTAGCTTTTCCATGGCCTAAGTTTTTCCCCTAGCCTAAGGTTTTCCCCTACTCTACCCTTCTCCCTGGGCTAACCTTTTCCCCTAGCTTAACCTTTTCCCCTAGCCTAACCATTTACCATAGCCTAACGTTTTCCCTGTCTTAACCTCTTCCTCTAGCCTAAACATTTCCTCTAGCCTAACATTTCCCTTGCATAATCTTTCCCCCGGCCTAAGCAGAGAAGCAGCGTGGCTCAGTGGAAAGAGCACGGGCTTTGGAGTCAGAGGTCATGGGTTCGAATCCCGGCTCTGCCACTTGTCAGCTGTGTGACTTTGGGCAAGTCACTTCACTTCTCGGTGCCTCAGTTCCCTCATCTGTAAAATGGGGATGAAGACTGTGAGCCCCACGTGGGACAACCGGGATTCCCCTGTGTCTACCCCAGCGCTTAGAACAGTGCTCGGTACATAGTAAGCGCTTAACAAATACCAACATTATTATCATTATTATTATTCCCCGATTTAAACTTTTCCCATTGCCTAACTTTTCCCCTGGCCTATCCTTTTCCCTAGCCTAACCTTTTCCCTAACATAAACTTTATACTTTGCTTAATCTCTTTCTGTAGCCTAACCTGTTCCCTCACCTAAAATTTTACCCTTGCCTAACCTTTCCCCTTGCCATCCTTTCCCCTTGCCCAACCTTTCCCCTTGCCCAACCTTTCCCCCTTGCCTAACCTCTCCCCTCACCTAACCTTTCCCCTCGCCTAACCTTTCCCCTCACCTAACCTTTCCCCTCGCCTAGCCTTTTGCTCTAGCCTAACATTATCCCTGATGTAACATTTTCTCTTACCCTAAACCTTTCCCATGCCCTAAACTTTTCCCCTGCCCTAACTTTTTTGGCTGGCCTAAGCTTTTCCATGGCCTAAGTTTTTCCCCTAGCCTAAGGTTTTCCCCTACTCTACCCTTCTCCCTGGGCTAACCTTTTCCCCTAGCTTAACCTTTTCCCCTAGCCTAACCATTTACCATAGCCTAACGTTTTCCCTGATTTAACCTCTTCCTCTAGCCTAAACATTTCCTCTAGCCTAACATTTCCCTTGCATAATCTTTCCCCTGGCCTAAGCTATTCCCCTTGTTTATCCATTTTCCATAGTCTAACCTTTTCCCAGGCCTAACCTTTGCCCCTAGCCAAAACATTTCCCCGAGACTAACCTTTTCCCCAAGACTAACTTTCTCCCTGGCCTAACCTTTTCCCCTAGTGTAACCTTTTCCTCTAGCCTAACAATTTACCATAGCCTAACTTTTTCCCTGACCTAAGGTTTTTCCCCAGACCAACCATTTTCCATAGCCTAACCTTCCCCAGCCTAACCTTTTCCCCTAGCCTAATCTTTTCCATGACCTAAGCTTTTCCCCAGCCTAACCTTTTCCCCTAGCCTAACCCTATCCCCTAGTCTAAGCTTTTCCCTAAACCTAACCTTTACACCTAGCCTAATTGCTTTTCCTCTAACCTAAACTTTACACCTAGCCTAACCTTTTCATTCAATAGTATTTATTGAGCACTTACTCTGTGCAGAGCACTGTACTAAGCGCTTGGAATGTACAATTCGGCAACAGATAGAGACATCCCCTGCCCACTGTTGGGCTCACAGTCTAATCGGGGGAGATAGACAGCAAAGCAAAACAGAACAAAACAAAAAAAAAGATAACATTATCACGATAAATAGAATCAAGGGGATGTACACCTCATTACCAGAATAAATAGGGTAATGAATGATATATACAAATGAGGACAGTGCTGAGGCGAGGGGAAGGGGAGAAGGGGGATGAGCAGAGGGTGAGGTAGGGAGGGGAGGGAGAAGGGGGGAGCTCTCAGTAGGGCTTTGAAGAGGGGAAAAGAGTTAGTTTGGCAGACGTGAGGAGGGAGGGCATTCCAAGACGTGGTAGGACGTGGGCCGGGGTCGACGGCGTGATAGGCGTGAACGGGGGACAGTGAGGAGGTGAGCAGTAGAGGAGCAGAGTGTATGGGTTGGGCAGTTGAAAGAGAGAAGGGAGGTGAGGTAGGAGGGGGCAAGGTGATGGAAAGCTTTGAAGCCAAGAGGGAGGAGTTTTTTTTTTCCTGAAGGCTTACCTATCCCCCTGGCCTAAGCTTTTCCCCTGGCCTAACTTTTCCCTTAGCCTAATCATTTCCCAAGGTGTAAACCTTTGCCCTGGCCTAACTTTTTCCCATAGCCTAGCCCTTTCCCCTAGCCCAAGCTTTTCCCCTACCTAACCCTTACACCAACTAACCTTTACACATAGCCTAACCTGCTTTTCCCCTCACCTAACCTTTACACATAGCTTAACCTTTTTCCAAAGACTTACCTTTCCCCCTGGCCTGACCTTTCCCTCTGGACTATCCTTTTCCCTAGCCTAATCTTTCCCCTAACATAAACTTTACACCTTGCCTAATCTTTTCCCATAGCCTAACCTTTTCCCCTGGCCTAACCTATTCCCCTGGCCTAACCTATTCCCCTAGCCTAACCCATTCCCCTACCCTAACCTCTTCCCTTGGCCAAACCTCTTCCGTTGGCCTCACCACTTCCCATGGCCTTACCTGACACCTAGCCTAACCTTTATCCTAGCCTAACCTTTTCCCTTTCCCTATCATTTCCCATGACCTAACCTTTTCCCCTATTCTAACCTTTTCCCCCTCCTAACCATTTCCCCTTCCCCAACTTTCTCCCTTAGCCTAATATTTTCCCCTAACCTAACGTTTCCCCAGCCTAATTTTTCCCCAGCCTAATTTTTCCCCTAGCCTAACCTTTTCCCCTAGCCTGACCTTTTCCCCTCACCTAACATTTCCCCCTAGCTTGAACTTTTTCCCTCACCTAACATTTTCCCCTAGCCTAACCTTTCCCTTCCCCTAACCTTTTGCCCTAGCCTTTTGCCCTAGCCTAAACTTTTCCCCTTGCCTAACCTTTTCCCATACAATAACCTGACCCCTACCCCAACCTTTATGCTAGGCTAACCTTTTCCACTAGCCCAACCTTCTCCCTCTACTAACATTTTCCCCTAGCCTAAACGTTTCCCCTAGCCTAAACTTTTCCCCTAGCCTAAACTTTTCCCTTAGCCTAACGTTTTCCCTATCCTATTATTTCACTTAGCCTAACCATTCCCCTAGCTTTACCTATTCCCCTGGCCTAACCTCTACCCCTAGCTTTACCTATTCCCCTGGCCTAACCTTTACCCCTATCCTCACCTTTTCCCTGTGCCTAAACCTTTCCCCTGGCCTAACCCTTTCCCCTGGCTCAAATTTTCCCCGGTCTAACCTTATCCCCTAGCCTAACCTTTTCCCCGGCCTAAACTTTTCACCTAACCTAAACCTTTCCCATAGCCTAACGCTTTCCCCTAGCCTAAACCTTTCCCCTGGCCTAACCTTTTTCTATAGTCTAACTTTTTGCCTGGCCTAGCTTTTCCCCTAGCCTAACCTTTCCCCAGCCTAACTTTTTTTGCCTAGCCTGACTTTTTCCCTTGGCTTAACATTTTCCCCTAGACTAACCTTTTCCCTGGCCTAACCTTTTCCCCTGGCCCAACCTTTTCTCTTAGCCTACCCTCTTCCTCTGGCCTAACCTTTTCCCATAGCCTAGCCTTTCCCCTAGCCAAATGTTTTTTCATAGATTAACCTTTTCCCTTGGCCTATCCTTTCCCCTGATATAACCTTTTCCCCTAGCCTAACCTTTTCCCCGGATATAAATGTTTCCCCTGGCCTAACCTTTTCTCCTGGCCCAAGCTTTTTCCCAGCCTAACCTTTCCCCAGGCCTAACTTTTTCCCCTGGACTAAATTTTTTCAGGGACTAACATTTTACACTAGTCAAACCTTTTCTCTTACCCCAACATTCTCCCCATGCCTAATATTTTCCCCTAAACCAACGTTTCCCTTAGCCTAACCTTTTCCACTAGCCTAACCTTTACCCTTTGCCTAACCTTTTCCCCTAGCTTAACCATTTCCCTTGGCCTATCCATTTCCCTGACCTAACCTATTTCCCTGACCTAACCATTTCATCTAGCCTTACCTTTTCCTTTAGACTAACCTCTAGTCTAACCTTTTCCCATGGCCTAATCTTTTCCCAAAGCTTAACCTGACCCCCATCCTTTCCTTTCCCCTAACCTAACATTTTTGCCTAGAATAACCTTTTAACTTGGCCTCTCCTTTTCCCTGAGCTAACCTTGTCCCCTGGCCTGTTTCCCCCCGTCTAACCTTTTCCCCCGCCTAAACTTTTCTCCCGCCTAACCTAACTTGTCCCCTGGCCTGTTTCCTCCCGTCTAACCTTTTCCCCTGGCCTATCCTCTTCCCATGGCCTCACCTTTTTAATAATAATAATAATGTTGGTATTTGTTAAGCGCTTACTATGTGCTGAGCACTGTTCTAAGCGCTGGGGTAGACACAGGGGAATCAGGTTGTCCCACGTGGGGCTCACAGTCTTAATCCCCATTTTACAGATGAGGGAACTGAGGCACAGAGAAGTTAAGTGACTCGCCCACAGTCACACAGCTGACAAGTGGCAGAGCTGGGATTCGAACTCATGAGCCCTGACTCCAAAGCCCGTGCTCTTTCCACTGAGCCACGCTGCTTCCCATGCTTTTTACATAGCCTATCCTGACCCTAGCCTAACCATTTCCCTTGGCCTATCCATTTCCCTGGCCTAACCTATTCCCCTGACCTAACCTTCTCCCTGGCCTAACCTTCTCCCTGGCCTTACCTTTTCCCCTGGACTTTTTCCCCTCGCTTAACCTTTCCCCTAGCCTATTCTTTCCCCTAGCCTAACCCTTTCTCCTAGACTAACCTTTTCCCTCTCCTAACCTTTTCCCCTACCCAGACATTCTCCCCAGCCTAAAACTTTCCCCTAACCTCACGTTTCCCCTAGCTTAATCTTTCCCCTAGCCTAATATTTTTCTCTTGCCTAACCTTTTTCCCTAGGTTATCAATTTCCCACATTCTAACATTTTCCCACATTCTAACCTATTCCCTAGCCTAACCTTTTGCCCTATCCTAACCTTTTCCTTAACCTTTCCCCCTTGCCCAACTTTTCCCTTCGCCTAACCTTTCCCCTTGCCTAACCTTTCCTCTTGCATAAACTTTTGCCCTCACCTAACCTTTTGTCCTAGCCTAACATTTTCCCTGATGTAACATTTCCCCTACCCTAATCTTTTTCCCTGCCCTAACCTCTTCCTTGCTGGCCTAAGATTTTCCCCGGCTTCAGCTTTTCCCCTAGTCTAAAGTTTTCCCTTAGCTTAACCTCTCCCTGGCTTAACCTTTTCACTTAGCCTCGCCTTTCCCCTAGTGTAACCTTGTCCCCTAGCCTATTTACCATAGCCTAACCTTTTCCCCTAGCCTAAAAATTTCCCCTAGCCTAACCTTTCCCTTACAGAATCTTTCCCCTGGCCTAAGCTTTTCCCCTTACTTATCCATTTCCCATAGTCTAACCTTTTCCCTGACCTAACTTTTTCTCCTAACCTAAACATTTCTCCAAGACTAACCTTTACCCCTAGCCTAACTTTCTCCCTGAACAAATCTGGAAAGAGAAGGGTTCGTGGCAAGGTCTGGAAGGCAAAAGCTGGGGGGAGCCCAATTTGGAACAAGAAGGCTTCGTGGCCAAACTGGGAAGGCAAAGACCAGGGGGCCAAACCTGGAACGTGAATGCTTTGGGGCCAGACAGGGAAGACAAAGGCTGGGGGCGGCAAATCTAGAACGTGAAGGCTTTGGGGCCAGGCTGGGAAAAGAAAGCCTGGGGGGCTAAAATTGGAACGAGAAAGCTTCAGGGCCAGTCTAGGAAAGCAAAGGCATGGGGGCCAAACCTGTATCGAAAAAGGTTCGGGACTAGGCCTGGAAGGCAAAGGTGAGAGGGGCCCAACCAGGAAAGAGAAGGGTTCGGACTCAGCCTGGAAGGAAAATGTGCGGAGACCAAACTTGGACTGAGAAGATATTTTGTGGCCAGGCCTGGAAAGCAAGCGGGGCGGTGGGGCAAACCTGGAACGATAAGGGTTTGGGGCAAGGCCTGGAAGACATATGCAGGGAGGCCAAACCTTGAAGGCATAGGTGGGGAGAGGCCAACCTGGAACAAGAAAGTTTCGGACTGTGTCTGGAAGGCTAAGCGGCGGGGCGTGGGGGGCCGGGGTGAACGGTCCAACCTGAAAGGAAAAGGTGAGGTGGGGGGCAAACCAGGAATGAGAAGGGTTCGGGATCAGGATTGGAAAGCAAAGGTGGGGGAGTCCAACCCGGAAGGCAAAGACGGGGACCAAACCTGGAATGAGAAGGGTTTGGGGCCAGGCCTGGAAGGCAAAGACCGGGGGCCCCAACCCAGAAGACAAAGGCACGAGGGAGGAGGGCAAGCCTGGAACAAGAAGGGTTCAGGGCTAAATCTGGAAGGCAAAGGCAGGGGAGCCAATCCTGGAAAGAGAAGTATTCAGATCAGGTTTGAAGGCAAAGATGGGGGTGCCCAAGGCGGGGGCGGGGGGGGGGGCGGGCAAACCTAGAATGAGAAGGGTTTGGGGCCAGGCCCGGAACGAAAAAGCGGGGAGATCCAACCTTGAAGGCAAGGCCGAGGGTGCCAAACCTGGAACGAGAAGGGTTCGAGGCCTGACCGGGAAGGGAAATGCGGGGGTGGCCCAACCTGGCAGGCAAATGCAGGGGGGCTAAACCTGGAAGGCAAAGGCAGTGGGGCGGGGGAGGGGGTCTAACTTGGAACGAGAAGGGTTCAGAACCAGACCTGGAAGGCAAAGACGGCGGGAGGGGTCCAACCTGAAATAAAAAAGTGGGGGGCCAAACTTGGAACAAGAAGGATTCAGGGCCTGGCATGGAAAGCAAAGGCTGTTTGGGGCAAACCTGGAATGTGAATGCTTCAGGGCCAGGCTTGCAAGGCAAAAGTGTAGGGGTCCAACCTGTAAGGCAAATGCGGGAGGGCCCCCAACCTGTAACAAGAAGGGTTCAGGGCCAAATCTGGAAGGCAAAGTTCGGGGGAGCCCAAACTGGGAGGCAAAGGCGGCAGGGGGGGCGGGGGGTCCAAACTCGAACGAGAAGGGTTCGGGCCAGGCCTGTAAAGAAAACACGGCACGGGGGGGGGGGGGGCGGGGAGCGTCCAAAAGGGAAAGGAAAGGCGGGGGTGGCCAAACCTGGAACAAGGAGGATTCGTGGCCAGGTCTGGAAGGCAAAGGCTGGGGACCCCTACCTGGAAGGAGAAAAGTTCGGGGCCAGGCCTGGGAGGCAAATGCGGGGAGGTCCAGGACTGGAAGGCAAAGCCAGGGGGAACAAACCTGGAAAGAGAAGGGTTTGTGGCCAGGCCTGGAAGGCAAAAGTGGGGAGGGCCCAACCTGGAATGAGAACCCTTCATGGCCAGGCCGGGAAGGCAAAGGCCAGGCGACCAAGCCTGGAACACGAATGTTTCGGGCCCAGACCAGGAAGGCAAAGGGTGGAGAGTTGGCAAACCTGGAACCATACTGGAACCCAAGGCTTAGGGACCATACTGGGAAGCCAAAGGCGTGGGGGCCAAACCTGTAATGGGAAAAGTTCGGGGCCAAGCCTGGAAGGCAAAGGCGGTGGGGCCGAATCTGGAACGAGAAGGCATAGGCGGGGGTCCAAAGCTGGAAAGTAAAGGCGGAGAGGCCTAACCTGGAAGGAAAAGGTGGGGGTGCCCAACTTGGAACGAGAAGGGTTCAGGGCCAGGCGGGGAAGGCAAAGACCAGGGGACCAAACCTGGAAGGCAAATGCAGGGGGATCCAACCCGGAATGAGAAGGGTTTGGGAACAGGCCTAGAAGGCAAAGGAGAGGGAGGTCCAACATGAAAGGAAAAAGCTGGGCGGCCAAACCTGGAATGAGAAAGGTTCAGGGCTAGGTCTGGAGACAAAGGTGGGGGCTCCAAACCTGGAACAAGAAGAGATCGAGGCCAGGCCTGAAAGGCAAAGCTGGGGCTCCAAACTTGATATGAGAAGTGTTCGGGACGAAGCCTGTAAGGCAAGGGCCGGGTGGAAGGGCAAATCTGTAATGAGAAGGGTTTGGGGAAAGGCCTGGAAGGCAAAGGCTTGCGGGGGGGCGGGGGGGGGGGTGCAATACCGAAGGCAAAGGCGGAGAGCCAAACCTGGAGCAAGAAGGATTAAGGGCCAAACCTGGAAGGCAAAGGAGGGGAGCCAAACCTGAAACAAGAAGGGTTCGGGGCCAGGCCTGGAAGTCAAAGGCCGGGGTGCCCAACCTGGAACAAGAAATGCTCTGGACAGGCCTGGAAGACAAAGGCTGGGGGTGGGGGGGGGGGCAACCCGGAAGGGAAAGGCTGGGGGCCAAACCTGGAACAAGCAGGGTTCAGGGCCAAATCTGGAATGAGAAGAGTTCGAGGCCAGGCCGGGAAGGCAAATGCTGGGGGGACCCAACCCAGAAGGCAAAGGCGGGGGGGGGGCGGGGGCAAACCTGGAACAAGAAGGATTCAGGGCCAAACCTGGAAGGCAAAGGCTGGGGTGAAAAACCTGGAACAAGAAAGGCTTGGCGACAGGCCAGGAAAGCAAAGGCGGTGGAGTAAACCTGGAACAAGAGGGGTTCAGGGCCAAATCTGGAACAAGAAGCCTTCGGGGACAGGCAGGGAAGGCAAAGTCGTTGGGAGCAAACCTGGAATGAAAAGGATTAGGGACCAGGCCGAGAAGGCAAAGGTGGGAGGGGCTCAACATGGAATGAGAAAGGATCGGGACCATGACTGGAAGGAAAAGGTGGAGGATTCCAACCTGGAAGGCAAAGGAGGGGTAGCCAAATCTGGAACGAGAAGGATTTGGGGCTAGGCCTGGCAGGCAAAGGTTGGGGAGCCAAACCTGGAACAAGAAGGCTTCAGGGCCAGGCCAGGAAGGCAAAGGCTGGGGAGCCAAACCTGGAATGACAAGCCTTCGGGGCCAGGCCTGGAAGGCAAATGCTGGGGGGCCCAACCTGAAATGAAAAGGTTTCGTGGCCAGGTCTGGAAGGAAAAGGCCGGGGGGTCCAACCTGGAAGGCAAAGGCCAGGGAGGACCCAAAACTGGAAGGCAAAAGCTGGGGGCGCCCATGCTGGAACTAGATGGGTTCGTGGCCAGACCGGGAAGGCAAAGGTGGGGTTACCCAACCGCGATCAAGAAGTGTTTGTGGCCAGGCCTGGAAGGCATAGGCTGGGGGCCAGACCTGGAAGGCATAGGCTGGGGGCCAGGTCAGGAAGGCAAATCTGCAACTAGAAGGGTTTGGGGCTAGGCCTGGAAGGCAAAGGTAGAGAGGCCCAACCCTGAAGGCAAAGGCAGGGGTGCTAAACCTGGAACAAGAATGGATCTGGGCTAGCCCTGGAAGGCAAAGGCTGGGGGAGGGCCCTACCTGGAACAAGAAGGGTTTGGGGCCAAGCCTGGAGGGAAAAGACGGGGGGGGGTGCTCCAACTTGGAAGCGAAGTCTAGGGGGGTCAAACCTGGAATGAGAAGGTTCAGGGCCAAACAAGGAAGGCAAAGGTGGGGCCAAGTCAAACATGGAATGAGAAGGTTCAGGGCCAAACAAGGAGGGGTTCTGGGAATGCAAAGGCCGGGGAGTTGGTTGGGGGAGGGGCAACCTGGAAGGAAAAGGTGGGTAGGCCCAACCTGGAACCAGAAGTGTTCGGGGCCAGGCCGGGAAAGCAAAGGCGGCAGGGCCAAACCTGGAACAAGAAGACTTTAGGGCCAGGCCAGGAAGGCAAAGGCCCGGGGTTCCTACCTGGAAGGCAAAAGCCGGGGGGCCAATCCTGGAACGCGGAAGGGCCTCGGGCCAGGCCAGGAAGGCATAGGGTTAGGGCAAGAGGTAAAATTTAGGTTAGGGAAAGGTTAGGCTAGGGGAAAAGGATAGGCCAGGGGACAAGGTTAGGCCATGGGAAAAGTTTAAGTCGGAGAAAAGGTTATGGTAGGGGCAAAGGTTAGTCTGGGGGAAAGCTTAGGAAAGTTAAGCCTTCAGGAAAAGGTTAGGCTAGGTGTAAAGATTAGGTTAGGGTAAAAGCAGGTTAGGCTAAGTGTAGAGATTAGTTTAGGGGAAAAGCTGAGGCTAGGGGAAAGGGTTAGGCTAGGGAAAAAACTGGGCTAGGGGAAAAGATTAAGCTAGGGGAGAGGTTTAGGCTAGGGGAAAAGGTTAGGCAAAGGGAAAGATCAGGCTATGGGAAAAGGTTAGGCAAGGTGTAAAATTTGGGTTAGGAGAAAGATTAGGCTAGGGAAAAGGGTAGGCCAGGGGAAAAGGTTAGGCCAGGGAAAAGTTGAAGCCAGGGAATAGGTTATGCTAAGGGAAAAGGTTAGGCCAGGGGAAAGTTAAGCCTTCGGGAAAAAGTTGGATTAGGTGTAAAGGTTAGGTTAGGAGAAAAGCAGGTTAGCCTAGTTGTAAAGGTTTGGTTAGGGGAAATGCTTAGGCTAGGGGAAAAGATTAGGCTAGGGGTAAAGATTAAGCTAGGGGAGAGGTTTAGGCTAGGGGAAAAAGTTAGTCCAGGGAAAAGCTTAAGTCATCAAAATCTTAGGCAAGGAGAAAAGGTTAGGGCAGGGAAAAGGAAAGGCCAGGGGGAAAGCTTAGGCTAGGAGAAAAGATTAGGCTGGGGAAAAGGGTAGGCTAGAGGAAATGGTTAGGCAAGAGGAAAGGTTAGGCTATGGGAAAAGGTTAGGCCACCAGAAAAAGTTAGGCTAGGGCAAAAGGTTAGACAAGGGGAAAGTTTAGGCTATGGGAAAAGGTTAGACAAGGTGTCAAGTTTAGGTTAGGAGGAAGGTTAGGCTAGGGAAAATGTTAGGCCATGGGAAAAGTTGAAGTTGGGGAACAGGTTATGCTAGGGGAAAAGATTAGGCCGGGGGCATAGGTTATGCCAGGGGAAAGTTAAGCCTTCGGGAAAAGGTTAGACTGGTTGCAAAGGTTAGGTTAGGGGAAAAGCTTAGGCTAAGGGAAAGGGTAAAAGGTTAGGCTCGGAAGAAAGATTAGGCTAAGGGAGAGGTTTAGGCTAAGGGACAAGGTAAGACTTGGGAAGAGATTAGGCCACGGGAAAAGGTTAGGCTATGGGGAAAAGGATATGCCAGGGGAAAATGTTAGGCCAAGGGAAAAGGTAAAGCTGGAGAAGCAGCGTGGCTCAGTGGAAAGAGCACGGGCTTTGGAGTCAGGGCTCATGAGTTCGAATCCCAGCTCTGCCACTTGTCGGCTGTGTGACCGTGGGCAAGTCACTTAACTTCTCTGTGCCTCAGTTCCCTCATCTGTAAAATGGGGATTAAGACTGTGAGCCCCACGTGGGACAACCCGATTCCCCTGTGTCTACCCCAGCGCTTAGAACAGTGCTCGGCACATAGTAAGCGCTTAATAAATACCAACATTATTATTAAAGGGTTAGGTCAGGGAAAAGGACAGGCCAAGGTAAAAGGTTAAGCTAGGCAAAAACATTAGGCTAGGGGAAGTGTTAGACTAGTGGAAAAGGTTAAGCCAGAGGAAAAGTTAAGGAAAAGTTAACTAGGGAGAAGTTTAGGCCAGGCGAAAAGGTTGGGCTAGGGGAAAACATTACACTAGGCAAATAGGTTAGGCCAGGGGAAAAAGGCGAGGGGAAAAGTTTAGTCTAGGGGAAATGTTTAGGCCAGGGAGAAGCTTAGGCTAGCAGAAAATGTTAGGCTGGGTGAAGGCGCCGGCTAGGGGAAAGAGTAGACTAGGGGAAAGGTTAGACTAGGGGAAAAGGTTAGGCCAGGGGAAATGGTTAGCATAGGGGAAAAATTAGGGCTAGGGGAAAAGGTTAGGCTAGGGGAACGGTTTGGCAAGGGGAAAGGCTAGGCTAGTTGTAAATGTTAGGTTAAGAGAAAATCTTAGGCTAGGAGAAAGAGTTCGTCTGGGGGACAAGGTTAGTCTAGGGGAAAAGGTTAGGCCTTGGGAAAAGGTTATCTTAGGGGAAAATGTTAGAATAAGGGAAATGTTAAGGCTAGGCGAAAGGGTTAGACTAGGGAAAAAGGTTAAAACCACAAAAAGATCAGGTAAGGGGAAAATGTTACACGAGGGGAAAAGGTTAGACCAGAGAAAACATTAGGCTATGGGAAATGGTTAAGTTAGGGGAAAAGATTAGGCTAGGGGAATAGGTTAGGCCAAGGGAAAGGTTTAGGCTAGGGGAAAAGATTAGGCCGGGGGAAAGATTAGGCTAGAGGAAAAGTTAGGGGAAGGAAAACATTAAGCAAGGAGAAAAGGTTAGGCTAGGCAAAAAGGCTAGGTTATAGGAAATGCTTTGGTTTGGGGAAAAGGTTAGATTAGGGGAAAATTTTAGCTTTGGGGAAAATGGCTAGGGGAAAATGTTAGGCTAAGGGAAAAGTTTAGGACAGGGGAAAAGGTTAGGCCAGGGAGAAGGTTAGGCAAGGGAGAAGGTTAGGCAAGGGAGAAGTTTAGGTCAACAGAAAAAGTTAGTCTAGGTGAAGAGGTAAGGCTAGGGGAAATTGTTAGACTAGGGGAAAAAGTTTAGCTAAGGGAAAAAGTTAGGCCTGGGGAAAAGAGTAGGCCAGGGAAAAAGGTTACACTAGGAAAAAGGTTTAGGCTAGAGGAAAAGGTTAGGCTAGGGGTAAAGGTTAGGTGAGGGGAAAAGGTTAGGCAAGGGAAAATGTTGGGTGAGGAGAAAGGTTAGGCTATGGGAAAGGTTAGGCTAGGTGTAAAGGCTAGTTTAAGAGAAAGGTTTAGGCCTATGGAAAGTGGTTAGAACTAGGGAAAAGGGTTAGGCCAGGTGAAATGGTTAGCCAGAGAAAATTTACTTTAGGCGGGAACACTTTTGGTTCCAGTTTGGGCCCCAGAACCTTTGCTTTGCTTGTTTATCCCCCCAATCTTTGCCTTGAAAGTTTGGCCCCGAACCCTTTTCTTTCAAGTTTGGGATACTCAGCCTTTGCCTTGCAGGTTTGGACCCCAGGGCTTTAGTTTCCAGTTTAGTCCCCACAGCCTTTGCCTTGCAGGTTGGGCTCTGAACCCTTTTGTTTCCAGTTTGGGCACCCAATCTTTGCCTTTCAGGTTTGGCCCTGAACTCTTTTCCTTCATTCAGGATTGGGCCCCAAAGCCTTTACCTTGCTAGTTTGGTTTCCAACCCTTTTTGTTCCAGTTTGGTCCCCCGAGAGATTGCCTTACAGGTTTGTTCCCAAACACTTTTAGTTCAGGTGTGGGCCCCACAGCCTTTGCTTTGCAGCTATGGCCCCGATCCCTTGTCATTTCAATTTGGGCCCTGCAGCTTTTGCCTTGTAGGTTTGGCTCCGACCCCTTTTGGTTCCAGTTTCGGCCCTGCAAACTTTGCCACGCAGCTTTATCCCCCCAGCCTTTTCCTTGCAGGTTTGGCCTCGAACCCTTTTCGTTCAGGTTTGGTCCCTGCAGCCTTTGCCTTGCAGGTTTGGCTCCCACCCCTTTTTGTTCCAGTTTGGCCCCTCCAGAGTTTGCCTTGAAGGTTTGTCCATGAACCCTTTTCGTTCAGGTTTGGGCCTCGCAGCCTTTGCATTGCAGATTTGGACCTGAACGCTTTTGTTTAAGTTCAGGCCCCACAGCCTATGCCTTGCTGGTTTGGCCCCGAACCCTTTTAGTTCCTGTTTGGGTCCCGCAGGCTTTGCCTTGCAAGTTTGGTCTTGAACCCTTTAGGTTCTAGTTTATGCCCCACAGCCTTTGCCTTGCAGGTTTGTCCACGAACCCTTTTGCTTCCAGTTTGGGCACCCTAGAGTTTGCCTTGCAGCTTTGCCCCCCCACAAATCTTTGGCTTGCATGTTTGGCCCTGAAACCTTTTCTTTCCAGTTTGGGCCCCCCAGCTTTTGCCTTGCACGTTTGGGGGTTGATGACACCCTCTTTTTCTCCTTCTCTCTCCCCCTACCCAGACTCAGGGTCTCTAGAGGAATGTGGCTCCCATGACCTGGAGGGTCTCAGATTTCTCCCTGCCCCTATGTACTTTCGTGGGCAGGGCTAGGGCGGAAGGCAGGACCCTCTAGGCCCAAGAGAGAGGGAGGGGGTAGAAGGGGTTGGAGGTGGGCAGGGGCTCAGATTGGAGGTTTCCCAGGTTCCACTACCCAGGTAGTCTAGTGAATCAATCCGCCATATCTTAAGTGACCTAAGTGACTTGCTGTGTGACTTAGTGGTATGCCTCAATCTTTCTGGGTCTCTGCTTCCCCTCCCCCTTTTCTAATAATAATAAGCACAATAATTGGAATATTAAGTGCCTAAGTGCCAGGATGTCCATCCTTTATTCATATTCATTGTCCGTTCCCCTTGTGCCAACTCCTTGTGGGCAAGGAATACGTTCTACTAACTCGGTTTTTAATAGTAATAGTAACAATAATAATAATTGTGGTATTTGTTAAGCGTTTAGCATGTCCAGGCACTGCAGCAAGAGTTGGATAAAGACACAGCCATTGGGATTGGACACAGTCCCTGTCCCATACCGGGCACCCAGTCTCCATCTCCGTTTTACAGATGAGACAACTGAGGCCCAAAGAAGTTGTCATCTGCCCAAGATCACACAGTAGACAAATGGCAGAGTTGGGATTAATTGTGGTATTTAAGTGCCCACGATGTGCCAGGCACTATACCAAATGGTGGGGAGGGGCGGGGTGGAACACAAGCAATTCAGGTTGGACACAGTCCCTGTCCCAGATGGGGCTCTCTGTCTTAATTACCATTTTACAGATGAGAAAAGACACAGTGAAGTGACTTGCCCAAGGCCATACAGCAACCAAGAGTTAGAGTTGTGTGAGTAGAACCCCTGACCTGATTCCCAGGCCCATGACAGGGAATTTTCACCAGGCGCACACACACAGGGAACGGAGACACCATATGGGGGCATATGCATAGGCAAGCACTCCAAAACAGACAACTCAAAATACACAAGTACACACCCATGCAGAGATAGCGCTCAAGAGCACACATGTGCGGATGCTTGCTCACAGATAAATGCACTTGTGCCCCAGAAATCCTGCTTACCTTTAATTTTCTTTTACTGTCTGCCTTCTCCACTAACATGTAAGATGCTCCAAGGCAGGGATCTTGGCTACCAGATCCGTTAAACTCTCCCAAGCGCTTGGTAAATTGGTCTGCATAAATTTCATTCGTTAATTTTTATTGAGCGCTTACTGTGAACAGAGCACTTTACTAAGTGCTTGGGAGGTATAATATAGCAGTAAAGAGAGACAATTCCTGCCCACCACAGGCTCACAGTGAGTGTGTGTGTGTGTGTGTGTGAGTGTGTGTTAGGGGGGGCGAGGGGAAAACATCAATACCAGCAATTAGACATCAGTATATATAAATAAAATTATAGATTTATTCATAAGGGCTGAGGGGCAGGGAGAGGGGGGAAGGAGCAAAGTTGCTCCAGTCATGGTGACACAGAAAGGAGTGGGAGCCGAGGAAAAGTGGGGCTTAGTCTGGGAAGGCCTTTTGGAGGAAGTGCACCTTCAGTAGGGCTTTGAAGGGAGAAAGAGAGATTGGTGGATTTGAGGAGGGAGGCCCAAATCAATCAAATGAATCAATCGGTCATATTAAAGCGTTCTGGGCGGGAGGTAGGACCGTAGGCCAGGGGATCGGGCGGCGAAACAGGGGAGATGGAGGCACAGAGGGAAAATTAGCACCATAGGAGCAGAGTGTGGGGACTGGGATGTAGAAGGAAAGAAGAGAAGTGAGGTAGGAAGGGTCAAAGTGTTGGAGAGCTTTAAAGTCACTAGTGAGGGGGTTTTGTTGGATACGGAGATGGATAGCCAAGCACTGAAGATTTCTGAGGATGGGGGTGACATGTCCAGAACGTTTCTGTAGAAAAATAAAACCCTATTGTTTAATCTCCCATGTGGCCTCTTTGACCAGGTCCGAGTCTGTGGAGCCAAACCACACTCCTCTAGTTAACAAGGCAGGGGAAGGAGAGAGATGACAAAAATCTGTTGAGAAACCAGCTAGCTGGCTCCCAACCCCACCTGCATAGTAATAGTTTTGGTGGCATTTGTTAAATGCCCACTATGTGCCCAGCACTGTACCAAACCCTGGGTAGATTCAAGATTATGCAGGTCAGGGCTCAGTCCCTATCCCATATGGAACTTAGAGTATAAAAAGAAGGGGGAAGAGGTATTGAATTACCATTCATTATTATTATTATTATTTCATTATTAATAATAGGGGCATTAGTTAAGCAACTTTACTTTGTGCCAGGCTCTGTACCAGGAGATGGGGTGAAAGTAAGCAAATCGAGTTGGACACAGGCCCTGTCCCATGTAGAGCTAATACCAATGACTTCCGATTACTTTTATTTTTTTCCGATTTTGAAGGGCAAAATATCCCTATTATAGTCACTTTTTTGGATGCTGGGATTTTCTGGATGCTGCAGAGAGTCTATCCAAATCTTTGTGGAAGCATTATAATTGTTATAAAATCACGATTAAGCTCACAATCAATCAAAGGTTATTGAGCACTTACTGTGTGCAGGGCACTGTACAAAATACTTGGGGGAGTCCAGTACATCTTAGTTGGAAAAGAGGTTCCCCACTTACAACGAGCTTACAGTCTAGATGGGGAGACAGACATTAATATAATTATAGAGAGGGGATAATAATAGAATGGAATCATAATTGATGACTTGAAAATACTGTTGGGAATGAACAAGCTTTCCACTCTCAAGTGGCAGATGTTTGGAGAGATGGATTTGGGAGTCATTCATACTGATGTGGTAGCTGAAGCCATGTCATTATTGTTATTATAACGATATTAATGCTAAGCAGTGTGGCCTAACGAAGAGAGTCTGGGCCCAGGGGTCAGAAGGACCTGGCTTCCGAATTCCAGCTCTGCCGCTTGTCTGCGTGTGACCTTGATCAAGTCCCTTCACTTCCCTCTACTCGGGTCACCTCATTTGTAAAATGGTATTTGGTATTTGTTAAGCACTTACTATGTGCAGAGCACTGTTCTAAGTGCTGGGGTAGACACAGGGGAATCAGGTTGTCCCACGTGGGGCTCACAGTCTTAATCCCCATTTTACGGATGAGGTAACTGAGGCCCAGAGAAGTTAAGTGACTTGCCCACAGTCACACAGCTGACAAGTGGCAGATCTGGGTTTGAACCCATGACCTCTGACTCCAAAGCCTGGGCTCTTTCCACTGAGCCACGCTGCTTCTCCAGTGGGGATAAGGACTGTCAGCTCCACGTGGGGCATGGACTGTATACAACCTGAATGGCTTGTATCTATTGTAGCTTAAAACAGAGCATGGTACATGGTAAGCAATTAACAAATAGCGTTGCAACTACAGAACTAAATGCAGGGATAGATACTGGTTAATCCAGTCCTGTATTCCCTGCCCTCAACGAGCTTAAAATAGGGATTAAGACTGTGAGCCCCATGTGGGACATGGACTTTGTCCAACCTGATCAGCTCATATCTGCCCAGCACTTAAACAATGCCAGGCACATAATAAAGGGGTTTAACAAATCCCACTGGAACAAAAAGAGCATTCAGGAAAGGTGGAATGGAGAGTTTTACTCCTCACTGAACAGAACTTGAAATCATGTCTCATCCTCTTTTCTGCTACAAGCATCTGGGTAAGCTCATTTTGGGCAGGGACCATGTCTCCCGACTTTATTGTATTGTTCTCTCCCTTGAGCTCAGTCCAGTGCTCAACACACAGTAACCCCTCAATAAGTACTACTGATTGACTCTAGAGCCATCCCTCTAAGCTCATTGTGGGCAGGGAACATATCTACCGACTCTGTTCTATTGTCCTCTCCCAAGCTCTTAGTCCACTGCAGTGCACAAAGTACGTGCCCAATAAATTCCATTGATTTGATTGATCAAGTTGCTAAGGCCTGGGGGAATTGTGTGTCTGTTGGACTGCCTGAGTGGATCTTATCACTGATTAATTCACGGGAAGAGTTTAATTCACGGGAAGAGTCTTTGGCATCATCACCTGGTCGCCTGCTCCGTGAACCTGATGCCAGAGGACTTTTTCTTGATATTCATGGGCTTGTTTGCCTACAGAGTCAGGGCCTGTTTGACTTTTAGTAAACTGACAATTACCAACTCAGCTTGTGTCAGCAGAAAGCATCCAAAGCAGCAGAATTGAAAATACCCGATGACCTGCTAAGTGCAGTGCAGGGGGAAATTAACTGGCTTAATTAATTAGCTGGATGGAGGGTTTCCAGTGTTGCCTCTCTTCACATGAGACTGAGGATGCTCTTCCCCATCTTCAGAGGAGGCATTTATGGTAAGTTCCCAGACCCCTGATTCGGGGCCCAGTCGGCTCTCAGGCCTGGGAGAAGCAAAGTCCCACAGATCTTCTCCTCCAGAACGCTGCAGGTTGAGGCTGGATGACCAAGGGGAGAATCCTACAGGCTACTGCTCCCTCTGCAGTTGCAGCTCATCACAACTCTCCACTCTCGACGTTTATCGCTCTGCACTTGGGCAGTCACATCAATTCCCAAATGCACCCCACCATTGAAAGATGGAGTCTGTAATTCACTCCCACTCAAAGGAGTGTGTGTGAGCATGTGTGCTTGCATGCATGAAAGATAGGGTTAGCTTTGGGGAAAGTAATGAGGAGGGGGCTGCCAGAGTCAGCAGGAAAGCTGGTTCTGGACTCATGAACTGGGGCTCGGTACAGGGAGCTGGCTTTGGCTTGACATAGACAAGATGGAGGCCCAAAGAGGGAACCGGCGCTGTTGGAGCAAAGTACCAGCAGGTGGCGATAGAGTGGCACGGCCGCCCAGAATCACCATCTAGGAGAGAAGCAGCGCCGCCTTGTGGCTACAGCTCAGGCTTGTGCGTCAGAAGGACCTGGCTCTAAACCAGTCCCTGCCACTTGTCTTCTGGGTGACCTCGGGCAAGTCAACTCACTTCTCCGCCGCCTCAGTTACCTCATCTCTAAAATGGAGATTTAGACTTGTGAGTCCCATGTGGGAGGTGGACTACGTCCAAACTGATGGGCTTCTTCCTATCCCAGTGCTTAGTAAAGTGCCTGGCACATAGTGAGAGCTTCACAAACACCATAAAAAAGATCAGTGCCACCCGGGGGTGAGAGAGAAGCGAAGCCTCACAGAACAATAGCAAGTTTCACCTGGGGCTATTGAGAAGGGCAGCCTTTCAGGCCAATGCTTGTTGCCACCAGGTGGCAATAGACACAGCTGCCCAGAATTCTTATTAGTGCCTCCAGGCAGGCTGCTGCTCTCAGACCCGAGGGTGGTTCTGGTTCCAGGGACCAGGGACATCTCTCCAGAACAGTTGCTCAGTGTTTCTCCTCAGCCTCAAGGATCATCTCTCTTATGCTGTGGGCAGACTCAACTCCCAGATTTTCCCTCTTACTGAATGGACTGCATTGCATTCCCAAAGGGAAGTGTGAGTGTGGTGTGTGTGTGTGTGTGTGTGTGAATAATGGGGGGAAGAAGAGTGATGAGTGGATGCCACTCATGGGAGAATAGGGCCTGAGCTCTGTGCAGGAAGCTAGTTCTGTCTGATTTGCCGGAGACTGAGAAGACCTAGGACCCTTAATTCTATAGATGGGGCAAGCCTCTCTGGGACTACAGTCCTGACTACAGGGTCACTGCACAGCCTCTCTCTCCGGAGAGGGGACCCTTTTGGGCTCATTGTGGAAGTTTGTGGTTTCTAATATCTGGAGGAGATCAGGGTGTCTCCCCTATTTCTCCTTGAAAAGCAGAGTTGTGCAGATTCCTGCCTGAAATTGAGTTCATGGCAGTGTGGGCTGGGACGATAGAAGGTAGGTATTGTAGCCGAAACTGAATTCTCTCCAGTGTGCATACAGTTCTGCACCTTCAGTCAATCAATTGAATTGATGGAGTGCCTCCTGTATGCAGAACACTGTACTAAGGCTTGGGAGAGTACCCGCAGGACAGACACATTCCCAGCCCATAAGAAAGCTAACAGTCTAGAGGGGGAGGCAGACATTAATGTAAATAAATGAATGAATAAATAAATAAATAAATAAATAAATAAATAAGGGCAGATTCTTGCAGTCATCTTAGTGAGGTGGTCTGCCTTTAACCTTCACCTCTCAGATGATAGGTTTAATGTTTGGATGGAGGAAGGAAAAAAGATGGTGTCTGCCAAAGAAGCCTATGTTGTCTGCAATCTCCTACCCTCCTTCCTCCAGCTATGAGACAGGAAGAATCTGCAGAAGATTGAAGGGTTTGGCGACACAAGCAGAGGCAGGGCCAAAGGGCAGGTGAGGGGAACCTGCGCCCTCACTAATCCACGTGTGTCTCTTAAGGTCAGGTTCCATAACTCAACTCCGGATTGTGTCTCAATCAGGACTGGTGGAGAAGCTGCAGTGACATTTTGCTTCGCATTAGACCCTATCTATACTGCCTCCTACCAGAGGGAGAGAGCTCTGCAGTGAGTCCTGTGGTTTGGATGGGAGCAGGAGGTGGGTGTGGGGGAGAAGGGGAGCACGAGTCTGTCCTGTTGGGTCAGACATAAAAACAGTGTTTGCCCCTAACCCCTCAAAAAAGCTAGGTTTTCTGTAGTCTTCTATACCTCCTTCTCCAGCTCTGAGAAAGACTAGAGACAACACATTAAGAGAAATGAAACATTAAAGCACAACACACATACACAAAATGAAACCCAAATCAGCTCTTTTCCTCTTCTCTCACTCCAGTCTGTGTCAAATAGCAGAAATGCTGGGCTTAGTTGTGGGAAGACTTCTTGGAGAAGATGTGATTTTAGGAGGGGCTCTGAAGGTGGGGGAGAGTGATGGTTTTTCTGCTTTACAGGGCCAGACTGCTCTGACTACTCCTGGGGTCCAGTGTCAGCAGGTCGGATGTAGGTGCTGTGAGGATGGGAACTCAGACAGGAAAGAAAGGTGGAGTGGGGGTCAGGCCAGAGATGAGACCCCTTGGAGAGCTGTTTGTAATTTGTGTTCCCTGGACAAAATCCTTTCATGCTAGAGATTCAATCCAATCCTATCCCCTTTTCCCCATCCCCATCCCTACCCCATCTTTCCCAAGCCTCCCCTTTTCCAATGAGCTGCTAGCGGCTTCCTCCCTGGACACGTGATCTCTAACCCAGCTGTTTCCAATCAGGTGGATTACTGACGTCAGGCTGGGCCCCGCCCCTCCCTTGCCCTGCCCTATATAAGCCTCCAGAGCATGAGACTGTTTGGAGTTGACTGTGTTGGTTTTAAATGTGAGGTTGTGTGGCGTTTAGGAGGATAAGAGAACGTTTTGGGGTTTGAAGGAGGTGTGGGTTTGGGGGTAACTTTGAATCTGCTTTCTGGGCCTTGCTTACTAGGGGTTCTTTTGGGCCAGGTAATTTCCTTAAAGGTGTCCTTGGCAGGCTATGTGGGGGTATAATCTTACCCCTTTCCGCAACTTTATTTCGTTGCCTGTGAGAGGAAGTGGATAGTGGGGGTGAAGGGTCCTAACATTCCATTTCAGAAGGCATCTTGGCCACTCAAACTGTATCTTTGGCTCTCCCAACCTTTCTCTGCGGCTGAGGAATATTCCAAGAGACGCTTCCTTCCTGCAATTAATCAGTGGTGTTTACTGAGTGCTTACTATGTGTAGAGCACTGTACTACATGGTTAGAAGAGTACAGTAACAACAGAATGAACAGACATGTTCACTGCAGCCCTGACTCACCACCTTAACAGCCATCTGCCCTTCACTTTTCTGCTCTCCTTCCCTTTACACCTTCAAGATATGCTTGTCTCCCACATCCATACCAGAGTTCCCATTCAACCTTATAGTCCAGCATCAGTTGAATGGGGAGACCCAATTAATACAATGCAGTAAGGTAAGGATCTAAATAGAAGGATATATACTAATTGTTTTGGGTGCATAGTTCGGTGCTCGGTGGGTGTGCCTAAGTGCATGGGGTGAGTTTGAAAGGGTAAATAAAGTGTGTGTGTGTGTGTGTGTGTGTGTGTGTGTGTGTGTGTGCTGGGGCTGGTCGTGGGGAGGATGTGCGTTTTAGTCAGGGAAGGCCTACTGAAGAAGAAACAATTTCAGTAGGGCCCTTAAAGTTCGGGAGACCACTGGTATGTCCACTATGTAGGTGGGAGGCTATGTGGGGATGAGTTGGGATGGATGTGGTCTACATGAGACATGATGAGCAGACTGGATCTTGCAGGAGCTTCCTAAACTCAACTCAGAGCCACCTGGAGGTGGATGTCTAAGGGCCCTGGTGATGGGAAGAGAGGGGACCAGCCACTTTACCTACCAGAACTTCTTATACTACCTGGCTGTGAAGACTGTTCTTCCTTTAGGGAGGGTGAAGAGGAGCTGAGTTTCCACCTCTAAGGAAGGTGATGGAGGCATGTGTGGATGATTAAAGATGATTAGAGAAGTAACATGGCTCAGTAGAAAGAGCACGTGCTTGGGAGTCAGAGATCGTGGGTTAGAATCCCAGCTCTGGACACTTGTCAGCAGTGTGACTGTGGGCAAGTCACTCTAACTTCTCTGTGCCTCAGTTACCTCATCTGTAAAATGGGGATTAACTGTGAGCCTCACGTGGGACAATCTGATTACCCTGTATCTACCACAGCACTTAGAACATGCTCTTGCACATAGTAAGCCGTTAACAAATACCAACATTATTAGAGAAGCAGCGTGGCTCAGTGGGAAAGACCCCGGGCTTGGGAGTCAGAGGCCATGGGTTCTAATTCTGTCTCCGCTGCTTGTCAGCTGTGTGACTTTGGGCAAGTTACTTCACTTCTCTGGGCCTCAGTTACCTCATCTGTAAAATGGAGATGAAGACTGGGAGCCCCACGTGGGACAACCTGATCACCTTGTAGTCCCCAGAGCTTAGAACAGTGCTCTGCACATAGTAAGCACTTAACAAATACCAACATTATTATTATTATTATCATTAAAGTTTATGGCAGGAGAGTGTCCCAAGGTGACCCTGGGGTACCGACCATCTCAAGGTCAAATGCTATCTCGTGACCTCCTGAGCCAGCAGGCAGGAACGTGAAAGTAAGGGGGGACACCACCCCCACAACCCAAACTGGGAATACAGAAGGTGCCCCCGCCCCCATGCCAATCAAATTAGGAAAGGAGGAGGGGGGAAGGCAGAGATTGGATAAATTGAGTCTGGAAGCTGGAATGGCCTAAGGGCACAGGTGATAAATACCTGCTGCCTCTAACCTTCTGTGCAGAGGAACTGGACTTGCAGCAGCCGGCTGCAGGTCGCCTCTGTCCAGAGCATTAAAGGCTGCTCTGCCTGCACCAAGTGAGGAGCCGTGGGATGGGTGAGTGTTCCGTCCTGCTGAGCGCATGTGGGGTTGGAAGCCAGGTGGCTTCACCATGGGTATGTAACGTTTAAATGGATTTGATGTCTAAGTGGGTGCCTCCCCAGGGGGATGTGAATATGGTGGGAGCTAGCTGCCTCACCAAGTGCAAGTAACCATAAGTGGGTAATGTATAACTGGGTTTAACTCATAAGTGTATGTAACTCATAAGTGTATGTAACTCATAAGTGTATGTAACTAATTCGTGTTTAACACATAAGTGTATTTAACACAAAGGTGGATTCCTCTTGGTGGAGCGAGCACATGGTGGGAGCCAGCTGCCTCACCATGTTGTGAGTAAGTCATAAGTGGGCTCGGGCATCCGACCACCCCAAGTAACATACCAGTGTATTCCTCTAGTTAGGGAAACTTTAATACCATGTTTCTCCCAAAAGGGAAGGCCGATTTGCCGCGTCTGAATAATTATTCAATTCGGCCCGCGGAATAAATTCTATACAAAACTCAGGTTTTCCATCTCCGGCCTCTCTCTCTCTCTCTCAATGCGCCGATTCCGAAAGAATTTGTCCCCGGCAACAGGTGACAGAGAGGAAGGAGGTGGTAAGCAGAGGGGCCTGAAGGCTTACCATTCCCCCTGGCCTAAACCTTTCTTCTGGCCTAACCTTTTCCTTGATCCTAACCACTTCCCAAGGCGTAAACCTTTCACCTGGACTAATCTTTTCCCCTAACCTAACCCGTTCCCCTAGCCCAAGCTTTCCCCCTAACCTAACATTTACACCTAGCCTATCCTGCTTTTCCCCTAAACTAACCTTTACACCTAGCCTAACCTTTCCCCCTGGCCTAACCATTTCCCCTAGCATAACCTATTATGTTTAACCTTTTTCCTTGGCCTAACGTCTTCCCCTAGCCTAACCTTTTCCCCTAGCCTAACCTTTTCCCTAGTCTAACCTTTTCTCCTAGCCTAATCTTTTCCCATAGCTAACCTTTATCCTAGCCTAACCTTTTCCCCTAGTCTAACCTTTTCCCCTAGCCTAATCTTTTCCCATAGCCTAACCTTTATCCTAGCCTAACCTTTTCCCCTAGCCTAACCCTTCGCTTGCCTAATCTCTCCCCTGCTCTAACCTTTTCCCTGGCTTAACCTTTTCCCCCAGGCTAACCTTTTCCCTGGCTTAACCTTTTCCCCAGCCTAATCTTTTCCCTAGCATGACTTTTTACCCGGCTTAAACTTTTCCCTGGCCTATCCTTTCCCTGAACCTTAACTTTTCCCCTATTCTAACATTTTCTCCTAGCCCAACCCCCTCCCCGAGCCTAACCTTTCCTCTAATGTAACCATTTCCCATAGCCTAACTTCTACCCTAGCCTAACCCGTTACCCTGGTCAATCCTGTTCCCCTAACCTAAACTTTACACCTTGCCTAACCTTTTCCGGTAGCCTAACTTTCCCCCTTGCCTAGCCCTTTTCCCTCACCTAACCTTTTCCCTCGCCTAACCTTTTCCCCTAGCCTAAACTTTTCACCTGGCCTAATATTTTCCTCTGGCCTAAGCTTTTTCCGTATCCTAACATTTTCCCTAGTCTAACATTTTCCCTAAGGCTAACCGTTTCCCCAGCCTAACTTTATCCCGTTGCCTAACATTTTCTCTGGCCTAACCCTTTCCCTTATCCTAACCTTTCCCCCTAGTCTAAACTTTTATCTTTGCCTAACGTCTTTCCCTGGCCTAACCTTTTCCCCTAGTCTAACCTTTCCCCTGGCCTAACCTTTTCCCTTGGCCTATCCTTTCCCCTTGCCTAACCTTTGTCTGTGGCCTCCCCTGGCCTAGCTTTTTCCCTTGGCTTAACCATTTCCCATAGCTTAACATCTTCACCTAGCCTAACATTTTCCCCCAGCCTAGCCTTTTCCCCTAGCCTTAATTTTTCCCCTAGCCTAATCTTATCCCCTAGCCTAACCTTATCCCCTAGCCTAACCTTTTCCCCTAAAGTACACTTTTCACCTTGCCTAACCCTCTCCCCTAGCCTAATGTTTTCCCCAACCTAATATTTTCCCTAGCCTATCCTTTACCCTAGCCTAACCTTTCCCCGGCCTAAGCTATTGCCCGGCCTGACCTTTTCTCCTAGCCTAACCTTTCCCTTGCCTAATCTTTCCCCTGGCCTAACCCTTTCCACTAGGCTTATCCATTTCCTATAGCCTAACCTCTTCCCTGGCTTAACCTTTTCCTTTAGGTGAAATATTTCCCCAGAACTAACCTTTTCCCTTAGCCTAACCTTTCCCCTAGCCTAACCTTTTCCAAAGGCCTATCCTTTTCCTCTGGCCTAACAATTTCCCTTAGCCTAGTCTTTTCCCCTAACTTAAACTTTATACCTTGCCTAAACTTATTCCGTAGCCTAACCTTTCCCCTAGCCTAGCCTTCTCCCTAGCCTAACATTCTTCCTAGCCTATCCTTTTCCCCTTGCCTGACCTTTTCCTCTGGACTAACCTTTTACCCCGGCCTAAGCTTTTCCCTGGCCTAACCTTTTCACCTATCCTAACCTATTCCCCTAGGCTTACCATTTCCCTTAGCCTAATGTTTTCCCCTAGCCTTAACCTTTTCCCCTAGCCTATCCCTTTCCCCTGCCCTAACCTTTTCCCCTAGCCTAACCTTTTCCCCTAGTCTAATTTTTCCCCTGGCCTAACCTTTACCCTGAGCCTAAACTTTTCCCCTAGTCTAACCTTTTCCCTGGCCTAACCTTTTCCCTGAGCCTAACCTTTTCCCTGAGCCTAACCTTTCCCCTGGCCTAACCTTTCCCCTAGCCTACCTTTTCCCCTAGCCTAACATTTTTCCCCTAGCCTAACCTTTATGCCTAGCCTAACCTGCCTTTCCCCAAACCTAACCTTTACACCTAGCCTAACCTTTCCCAAAGGCTTACCATTCCCCTGGCCTAAATTTTCCCCCTGGCCTAACCTTTCCCCGCCTATTTTCCCTGTGGCCTAAGCTTTTCCCCTTAAACTAGCCTATTAACCTATTCTCTCGACTTAAACCTTTCCCCTGGCCTAACCTTTTCCCCAGCCTAAGCTTTTCCCCTAGCCTAGCCTTGTCC